>NC_092858.1:165810703-165831173 GCF_032062135.1 Pyxicephalus adspersus
TTTCCTTTTGTTCTCATTCTCTATATCCCCCCCCCCTTTACCTTCTCTTGCTTTCTCCCAACTTCTTTTTCCCTTTGCTCGCTTTCTATCCCCTTTTTTCTCTTTGCTTTCCCTTTCTCTTTCTCCCTCATTTTTCCTTTTGTTCTCATTCTCTATATCCCCCCCCTCCATTCCCTTTGCTCTCTTACTTTTTTTTACCCCTCTTTTTCTTCGCTCTCTCTTTCTCCCTCCTCTTTCCCTTTGCTCTCTCTTTCTCCCCCTATTTCCCTTCCCTCTCTTTTTCTTTTTCTCCCCCCCCCTTTTCTTTTGTTCTCATTCTCTATATCCCCCCTCTTTACCTTTGCTTGCTTTCTCCCAACTTATTTTTCCATTTGCTCGCTTTCCACCCCCTTTTTCCCTTTGCTTTCCCTTTCTCTTTCTCCCTCATTTTTCCTTTTTTTCTCATTCTCTATATCCCCCCCTCTTTCCCATTGCTCACTTTTTCCGTATCTCTTTCCCTTTGCTCTATTTCTCTTTATCTCCCCTTTTTCCCTTCACTCGCTTTCCTATTTTCCCCCCTAATCCCTTTGCTCTCTTTCTCCCCTTCTTCTTTCCTGTTTTTCCTTTTATTCTCATTCTCTATATCCCCCCTCTTTACCTTTGCTTGGCCTTCTCCCAGCTTCTCTTTCCCTTTATTTGCTTTTTCACCACCTCTTTCCTTTCACTCTCCTTCCCCCCTGTTTCCCTTCTCTCTGTTCTCCCTCTCTTCTTTTTCTTTTGCAAAAAGAAGGCCAAACTCCTTCCAAAAAATAAATACTTAATTGTTTACTGATCTGTACCAATTTTTTTAATAGGGACTTAAGTGGGTAAACTGCAATCCAATGAATGTATATACAATATGATTCACAAAAATGTATTCATCATTGCTCAGTCATTGTTTGCATACATCACTGAGCTGTCTCATGATTAGGATGAGTAACAGAAAAGCCATAGCGGAGAACCCGGTGGAGTTAGGAACTTTGTTGAGCTTTTTCTGGATGCCTCAAAACCATTAACTGGTAAAAGTCATAATAATAAAAAAAAAAAGTTTTGAAGAAGAGTTAGTCCATCTGCCTGGGACTACTTAAAGAGTTTCCCTGCTAAACATTTTTTGCAGACAGGAATTTAGGAATAGTCTTATCCATCCTAGAATGCAGTGTTTAGAAAAAAAAAGACTTTGTCGGCAGTGGTACTGCATCATAAAGGAATGGGCAAAATGCCCACTTATTTTTATATGGTGAAAATTCATATTTGGGCTGCAGATAGTGAGTATAGGTCTAAGTGAGTAAAGGTCTTCTTTATGCATCAGCCCTGCTGGAGGCTTATTTGGAGAAATGAAAGAAAACCCAGGGGAAACCTCGGCAAGGAATTACTGCTAATGATCCAAGTGTCACTGTAAAGAAGATGTGCATATCCCCGCAAATACATAGGAATAGAAATACAGAACGGCACAATCCAAGGCTCAGACAGCTGCATGATTGAGCCTCCCCGGAGGATGCAATAATCAGAATTGTGCATAAAAGACAAGGGGGGCTCTAATTTATTAACATAAATGCAGTTTTACATCAGGGAAATATGACCAGTGTGGCAGTTGACAGGGCCGGTGCTTCTGCTAATTGAACCTAAAAAAGAATACGAGCTTCTCATATAACCAATGAATAATGAATTATACTGTAAGTGGATATAGGAAAGTATCATTGGTCAGGGGATCTGATGGAGAGCTTTTTCACACTTGGCTCGGGATGGGGTATTTTAGGAAATCACATCAACCTCTGTATTTGCTTTATCTGCATTTTCATACCCTTTGTAGTGGCCATTCTCCATACTACCCATGGTGTCCCTGGCTAAAGGAGCAGCAGGGGTAACAACTTTATTATTATAAATTTAATGTTTTTATAATTTTCCATTTAAATTTTAAATCCCAATAATCTTCCTGAAACTGTGAAAAAATCCAACCTGGAGGTATTCTGTATATCAATGGTTTAAAGAAACCCCTAAGAAATGTCATTTTCTGCTTGTGTGATTGATTTTCCCAAAAGTCTGCACAAAATAAAAATTGTAGGAGTTGCTTGCAATAGGAAATATCAATTTTGTTGAGAAACAAAATGCATCCAAAAGATATAGGCATAGGCATAGGCATAGGCATTGCAGCCTTCTTTTTCATTGCACAAGACGTTTACCAGAAGGTTGTAATGAATCTACTGTTTGGTATTCAGTTTGGAAGGAACAGAGACAAAATTTTTTCTTTAGAATAGTAAAAGGAATCTGCAACAAAGTTTGTTAAATCTTCACAATGTACAAAGATAATACACAAGGGATTTTTTTTTTTCTGAACAAAACTATAGTATAAAAACCTATTTCTTGTTATCAATAGAACATACAATACACCTCAATTCTTGACACGATTCGCCAATCAGGCTTTTTCAGAAGAACATTATTTGGGAGGCTTCATGAATAATTCCAAAAAAAGAAGAGATCATCTTCTATTTTAATTTGTTATAATTGTTCATTGATTCTAGTCCATAGTAAAAACTTTTTCTGCACCAGTCTCGAGTGTAAACGTTTTTCACACTCTCCAAAATTAAAAGCAGTGAGTTCCAACCCAGTGGAGAGACCTATGTTTTGTGTTCAATCCACTAACATGTGTTCAAATAGACGCCAATTTACTTAGTTAATTCCAATGGATCTCCAACAATGGAATCAATATAATACCTTCTCCACGCTAACTATGTTCATGGCTGCTAAACCCTGAAGATAAACCTAACCTAATATCCCCAACACTAATCCAATCTAAGCAATGGTTATACATACGGCATCACAGTGAATAACATATAGAAAAGAAATAATTTATATATATCATTTTTTATTTTGTTTTTTATTTTTATATGAATATATATATATTTTTTTGCATCATCATCATCATCCTGAAACACCAAATGAATGGGATGAATAAATTGCAGACATGTACAGGCGCATGATTGTAGGCTGCACAGAAAAGGAAAAGTAGAACAAGGATTATAGGATTAATAACATGAAATGTGAGTAAATGTGTATGTTTTATGTATTATTTAAACTCTGCATGCTATTTTTTTTAAATTTATTATATATATTTTAGACTTTTTTTGCATAGAGCATCCCATAATAGAAAGCAGTAAAATTTACAGTTTTATATATATATATATATATATATATATATATATATATAAAGTTTTTATTATTCCTACTATTTGTAATAATTTTAATATTATTTATTTATTTGATTTCATGGGATCATTGTGGTGTGCCATGTAACTTCTAGGCCATGGGTAGTGCAGCACTGGCACAATAAATAACTAAATAAATAGACTTCCAGCGCAGTCACCGTCCCCCTATAAACACTTTATTGTGCGAAGGGAGATGGAGACAGACGGTAACCACCAAATGTATCAGATCTCTGTGGTTAAAGGCCGCCGTACCATCGCTGTCACCCCGAACAGCACAAGCTGTATGTGATTGTCATGCTCTGTGCAACCACTTCCTAGGGCCGAGCCCTGCTGGAAAAACCACAGACTATATGAAGACAACCTGTCACTTCCCAAGTCATAGGGGAGCATAATGTACCCCCGCGTGTTGTACAAAGCCAGTAATTATGTCTGTCGGCAGGTTGATATTTTACACAGTGATTATACAAGCAGCTAAAGGTCTCCAGCCAACCCGGCGGAGGACCGAGCTTGTGTTTCCTGCAAATACATGCTACACTGTTTGTCATTTATAATAAAGCATGCAACCACAAAAATAAGATGTTTATTTACAAAGAGCCAGGCCAGGGATTGCCCCGAAGATGGTAAACCAAAAGGAGCCAGATTAATCAGCTTGTTAGACATGTTCAGACATAACATATTCGGAAGGGATACTTCACTTAGCTTAGTAAATGTGGTGCCAATTACACTTGAGATACGTTCAAGTAGTTTACAGAGCTTTGCAGTTAACTTATAACATCAGCAATTTAAACATTTAAATAACTTTTCCACTTTACCAAAAAAACATAAATTAACATAAAAATCACTTACTCATCTGTAGGGCGGGTTACAACCACTTTTAGTTTTTTTTCTATCTTAGTTTTATTAGGAGTTGGTCATCCTTCAATTCCTGTACTACAGATGCAGCAGACGGTCCAATATCTTTCCAACATGAGGGACATCTCCTATTAGACAGTTGTTTATGAGGATCTCCAAGAAATGGTTACAGCGCTGCGTAATATGTTGGCGCTAAATAAATCCTGTTTAATAATAATAATAATAATAATAATAAATGCAGAAGAATTATGGAATGTAGTCCAATCATTCCAGGTTGAAGACATGCAGCAAATTTCAGAACGTGTGGTTATACGAATAAATATTAGTTCAGTGATCAGGAGAGCAAAATCCTAAAACATTTTTCAGTTTATAAAGTGAATGTTTGAGTTTGTAAAGAAGAATGCAGATACTGCTTTTTATATTCCTATTTCTTTATTTTCTCTAAAAGAATAACACAAATTCATTTCATTTGGAATATTATATGCTAGTATAGTGTGTTAGTGTAATAGTGTTCACAATACATTTGTGTATATGGAAATAAAAGCAATTATAAGGATTATGAGATTTATTCACTTTTTTACATATATACATATATACTGCTATTATTCTGACCACAACTTTATATATATCTATATGTGTGTGTATATATATATATATATATTATATATTGATATAATTGGGGTATATATTTCTGTGCCTTATCAGCTAGTGGCTGTGTCCATATCAAGTCTCCTAAAAAAATTGAAGCTAGAGACACCACAGCATTAGGAGGGGCATTAGGAGGGGCATGCAACATGCAGACTCAAGGGAAAAGGTTTCCGTCTCACCATCTGTAAAAAAGTACATTACGCTTTAGGTTTTGCATGGACTGTGTACTTTTTTTTTCTTTTCCATTTAATGTGGGTTTTTTATTTCTTGCTAGTTTTAAGCCTTTTGTGATTGGCGTAAATGCCATAATTCATTGCAGGAGTTGCTCTGTTAATCCCAGAGACTTCATCCACCAGTAAACGCTGACCTTTCCATTATACCTGTGTTATTCCAGCTAATTATTCTTCATCTTCACATTGTCTAACAGCTCAGAGTTTTTAGCTTCTGGTGAAAAATTAGGCCTCTGGGGGGGAGAGGTTTAACTACAACTAAATGTTTGCGGAGACTGTTGTATCAAGATGCAATATGTAGGAGAAGTTGGATCGTGAACACCACATTTGTGAACTGTAAACTTTCCATTTACAAAGATGGAATGGTTCTCCTATGTGGAATTTCTATGCTGTTTGTAAAAAATTGGGTTACCGGATGTCAAATCTCCAATGTAAGTGGAAACAACAACAACCAAACGTTATACTTATAAGTTAAAAGTTCTAAATTCAGTCAGGTAGCAGTTCCCAATATTTGTCTTGATCAAGGACAGGATGTATTGGTCAGTGTAAACCAGGGAATTAAGGTGGCCTTCCAAGGTTAAGGAGGGTACCTGAGGCAGGAGAGGCATTATATTAACCTCTTGGGTGTGCCAAAGGACCTGCTTAGTCTGCTTGCTTCTTGTTCAAGCAGCTAGTATTCATCACTTTGAGTATGGTGGGGTGCCTGTGTCCTCTTTCATGTACATTGTTCCTCCCTCCAATCCCTATGTCACTGCTGAGTCTCAGGCTACGTAAACATGTGCAATAATTATCATTGGAAACAATCCGCCGTTAATTGTTAAGAAAAAAAGTGCACAACGACTGGGTTCAACGAGGATGATGAATGAGGAATGTCACTAGAAGTAAACGACCGTCCTAGCAGATCTGATTGGGCAACGATAGTTCGCTATCTAATGTGTGTACGGTCGATAGTTCTGTGATACACTTTCTCTGGTACACAATACTCCCTGCATCGTTCAAACAATTGTATCTAGTGTGTGTACATTATTGGTGGATTATTTTTGAAATTTCGTATTCAGCATGTCCAGAATTGTGCACAATACGATCCTTCAAAATAATTGTGAATAATCATTGATCGGTCGTTAGACATTCGTTTTCCCAATGACAATCCAAGTGTGTACCTAGCCTAACAGTGAAATGGAGATCAGAGGACTTAAGAACCACACATGGTGCAGATACAGGCATCCAACACAGGAAGGTGATGTCTGCTGAAACCTTTATCAGCACTGCCCATGGACTTTGCTTACAGTTTATCTAATCTCAGGCAATCAGTCTCTTCAGAGTAATTTAAAACATCAGCCTAGTTATCAATATCAGCAGTCATTCAGCAAGGGTGCTAATAGCCCTGTCTGACATACAAAACTGCTACTGCAGACAAAGTTACCAAGGACAATATAGTACCAGTCAAAAGCAGATAAAAATTGGCTTCTGTGTTATCTTGTGCATGGAACAGTAAAGCTACGTACACACTTCCAATTATTATCGTTGGAAAATGAACGACGAACGATCCTGCACGATATCTACGAACGATCGTATAGCACCGATCCTGCACATACAGATAACGACACGATCGTTCGTAGATATTGTACACACAATAGATACGATCGTTTGAGCGATAGAGGAACTATGTGCACGACAGGAAGTGAACGAACGTTCGTTCATTACGCATGCTCAGACCATGGACGATCAACGAACGATCGTACACACGAACGATGGTCAACGATCGTCGTCCAATCCGATCCGCCGGTCCTGTCGTTCGTTTTCAACGACTTTCCTCGTTCGTCGGCGTCGTTGGTTACTTTTTTTACGAACGATTTTTGCCCAATCGATCGTTCGTCGTTCGTTCGTCGTTCATTTTGAACGATAAAAATTGGAAGTGTGTACGCACCTTTACACTACTGGTGAAATGAAAGTTAAACAGTGCAAAGGAAAAACTCATCAGATTTTAAGGTGTTGCTACCTTGCTTCCTCGTTGTCAAATTAGCAGAATGTAATTCACCAGCACTGAAGTGACACCAGCCAGTGATTCAACACCAGTGTTGAGCAAACCCGAAACTGTAAAGTTTGGGTCTGTACTAAACTTTACGATTTTGGGTACCCGAACCCTAACCCGAACTTTGAGCCGAAGTTCGGTCGAACCCCGTGAACCTGAACTTCCAGGTGTTCGCTCATCCCTATTCAACACCTCTTTGGAGAAGAAGAGCCCTGATGGACCTCATCCACAGATTATCTAGATATGTGTATACGGTATATGCAGGTTGTTCACATTGCTCTGGGTTATGATAAGGTTGGGGTTTATCACCACCATGGGTTTCCAGTAAATCTCCGGCATTTGTAAACACTCTACACTTTAGGTTCACTGTTAGAAATAGGGAACAACTATTATACAGCATCAGATTTGTTGCTGGTCAACTGAACCCAAGAGCGAATCATTTTAAATGATGGATAACCCATTCCCAAGGCCTAACAGCAGCCACATTGTCCATGTGCATTGGAGATGCTAGGAGCTCCATTTAAAGGTTTATAAATAATTGTTTGAAGGGCAAAATACTGTTAATTTTTTATGTATTTTATGTCTTTATGTCTATTTTAGGTCTTTTTGGTACATTTTGCTATTGTTACATGTCCTCTATGGCAGTAAACGTTGGTCCATGCCTTTTTGTACAATAGCTTGCTCATCACTCTACAAATGGCCACTAATACCATCTCCAAAGACTTTAGTTGGGTTGACCTCAAAGTTCCCAAACTTCAAACAATATTTAATAAACTATTCAAACACCAAACCTTGGCATTAATAAATCCTAAGAAAAACTACCAGAATGTCAAGGTTCTTTTTGGCCATCAAATAAATATTACACCCACCCATGCTTATCTTAGTCTCCCCTAAAGATTTTATCTTTAAAATATAAGGTCATCAAAAAAAGAGGGCTCTGGTAGGCTTTAAAGGTCTTTTTTCTCTTCCCAGGTATTCAACGGAACATTGTATAACACAATATCATGTGATTATGACAGGCCCTATACCTCCAGATAAAAAAAAATACTTGTTATTCATTAAGTTTGTCATCGAAATTCTCGCCTTTCCCCATGGCTGGTTTTCGCAGAGTCTTGTAATAAATGAGACCAAGAGGGAACTGGGATGACAGGGTTCAAGCCTTGAACACATTTAAATGTACCTCATTGGGGGGAGGAAAATGTAACTTCCTGACAAAAGCCAGTCATCCTGAACTGATCCCACCGGCGAGATTGAGTGTCCCAGTGTCAGCCAGTAGCTCTGGCATATGATTCCTGGGCTCCCTTGCTAAGTAGATTAATGCTTATAGGCAATTATTAAGAAGAAACAAGTCTCCTGTCCTGTCCGTACACAGTCGACGTAGATTTAAACTGGAGACAACAATTATAAATTGTGCTGGAAACTAACGCTCTCCGGTGCTGATGAGCTAACCTTAGACTGAGTCCATTAGTCTCATTTAAATGTTGATCTCTCCAGCAGTTATAAGGAAATTAAGACCTCTTCTGACAGCTCTTTTGACTGGCCCCCAGGATCTGGCCATCATATGTCGCAGCAGTGCCACTACACATAGAGAACCCTGGGGACCAAAGATTCCAGTAGCTAATTGGCTTCTTAGGTTGGCCGTAGACAGCATGGTGGCATGGTGGTTGACCTGATGGCACTTTTATTCTAAGTTTCTTTGCCACCAGGTCTTTGTCTGCATGGAGTTCGTAGGTTTTTCCTCTTTCTGTATGAGCTTCTTCTAGTTGTTCTCCAGGCAGACAATTGAGTATGAATGCATTTACTCACTAGTAGGTTTCAGTACAGGGCACTGAGAACAAATTAAAGCTTTGCAGCTCCCTTAAGAAGAATGTATACCCAATGCCAAAGCACAACTCTAAAAGTTGAATAGAATTTACATTCAAAACTTTTTTTCATAGCAGAAAAGGGTTATACTCCCTGTTCGTGAGAACAGTTTTACCATACAAGAAGGGAGGGGAAATCTCTAACAGAGAGAAATAAAAGTATTGAAAAAAAATTCAAAAAGCTTACTTCCAGCACTTTTTCTTCCTATTAATTCTTTATATTCAATAGGAATTTGCCTAATTATTAAATACATAATTGTAGTACCTGTATGTAATGTGTTTAGGCAGTCTTGAGTTCCAGAAAGCCAAGCCAAACCCATGACCTCACTTTCCTACTACTTCAGTATGGCAAACAGCTTGTTAACTAACTTAAAAAACTGTGTTAGGTAAAGATAGTCCACATACTTTCCTTTTTGTGAGTTGTTTTAGCAACAACTTGCAGCAAAGTTTAGCATTTTCTGGGTTGGGTTGCAGACTCTGAGTCTGTCCTGAGAGAGAGCAACACTTGAACCGGAGAACACCGAGGTCTTCACCTTTACAGTCTTGTTTTGAGGGCCACCAAGTAAAGAGAGGAGGATGCCACCAACTATGATGAGTCCAGATATAGGACGAATACCACAAACAAGGGAACAAAAACACCTTCCCTTTTACAATGTAATTTTAAAAGACATTTATTGAAGGTGGATGATGCCATAAACTATGGTGGGTCCAGACAGAGAGCTACACTTGAACCAAGGAATACACAGGTCTTTACTTTTATGAACTTATTTTGAGGGCCATCTAGCAAAAAGAAGATAATATAATCAATGGGATTCTTACAGCAAGGCTGTAATGTGAACAAGGGAATACACAGGTCCTCACTTTTGTAGGCCTGTTTTAGGGACCATCTAGTAAAAATTATTCCATCAACTATGGAAGATGCAGAAAGAGCAACACAAGAACCAGGAAATACAGAGGTCTTCTCTTTTTTGAAGTTTATTTGGCGGGTCATCTAGCATAAAAAGGATGATTACATCAACTATGGTGGGTTCAGACAGAAAGCTTTTTAGGGACCACCCAGTAAAATGATGCCATCAACTATGGGAGATTCAGAAAAGAGCAACACAAGAACCAGAAAATACACAGGTGTTCTCTTTTTTGAAGTTTATTTTGGGGGTCATGTAGCATAAAGAGGATGATGGCATCAACTATGTTGGTTCTAGACAGAGAGCTACACTTGAACCAGGGAACACTCAGGTCCTCACTTTTGTGGGCTCATTTTAGGTACCATCCAGTACAAATGATGTCATTACCTATGGTGGATGCAGAAAAAGCAACACAAGAACCAGGGAAGACACAAGTCTTGACCTTTAGAAGTTATTTTGGAGGATCATATGGCTGATGGTGGGTCAAGGCAGAGTACAACACTGTAACCAGGGGATACCCAGGAATTCACTTTTGTGGGCTCATTTTTAGGTACCATCCAGTAAAAATGATGCCATTAACTATGGTGGGTGCAGAAAGAGCAACACAAGAACCAGGGAAGACACAAGTCTTCACTTTTAGAAGTTAACTTGGAGGATCATATTGCTGATGGTGGCATCAACGATAGAGGGTCAAGGCAGAGTACAACACTGTAACCAGGTGACACCCAGGAATTCACTTTTGTGGGCTCATTTTAGGTACCATCCAGTAAAAATTATGCCATTAACTATGGTGGGTGCAGAAAGAGCAAGACAAGAACCAGGGAGTACACAGGTCTTTACTGTTAGAAGTTTATTTGGAGGATCATCTACCATAAATAGGATGATAACTTCCACTATGGTGGGTCCAAGTAGAGTATAACACCGGAACCCAAAAACACACAGGAATTCACTTTTGTGGCCTCATTTTAGGGTCAAGTCATAGAGCAACACTCGAACCAGGGAACACACAGGCATTCACTTTTCATGAACCTAATTTGAGTCCCATCTACCAAAAAGGCGATATTGATATCATCTATGAAATTTTTCCAGCAAGGCTGTAATGTGAACAACTTACAGTACATTTCACTGTATTACCTAAAGAAGAGCTGTTCTTTATACGTATGTTCTTTATATGTTCTTTATAGATAGCATAGCCTGTGACATCCAAAAGGAGAAAACCTAGGGGCACCTTTGGAAATTACTGAATATTTAGGAACATATAGGAATAAGTTATACATACTAGGGTTAAAAGTGACATTTTTCTTTAATGGAGTATAATTGAATCAGTTACTTTGCTTCAAACACAGTCTACATAAATAATTGCTTTATAAATTGATTTGAGCTGATCTAATAATGTTGTTTGCATGCCTGCATCCGTGTCTCTTTCTGGCTTACCAAATGGCATCTATTAGCAAAATATCTCACACACTAATAAACCTAAAAATCAATAATGCACAAATTCTTTATCTTCTAATATTTAAATATTAATCAGGAGAATAATTTTACAGTACAATCTGTAGCAGTAAAACATCTTTAACAACGGCACTGACTGCAAATTGAGTCACGTGTTCAACACCTCCATTTTGCTCCATTTTAAATCGTTTCATTTTTTGAAAATTGGTTCTGACTTGAGAGAATGTTTTATTTCTCTTTTCCTTTTCCATTTAATAGCCATCCTTGAGATTTTCTTTCCTCCTATTTTTCAGGCTCTCACGCCACTGTAATGTCCTATTACTTTATTATTTATGAAATAATTTACTTTACATTTTTTTTTTTTTACAATGAGCTTGTGGATAATTGCTTATTATTATTATTATGCCAGTGGCTGGAGATACTTGGATTAAGTGCAATAGCAGCTGTTAGTCATTGGCACCTGTCAAAACCAATATGTGTATTGTTGTTTATGTGCAAAACTCTTTCTTTGGGCATGTTAATGGTGCCCCATTGTCTGAATTCACAGACAAAAGGTTGAGGGATAATTGCTCATCCTAGTTTTGAAGAAAGGCTGTAAAAACCATGTCCCTTAAAGTGGAAGAAAAGCTTTCAACATGTGGAACACATTCTATTCACTGACTGATTGAAGATACCACGGAGCCTGGGACATCTCTAAAATTTCTGGGTCCATTTCCCATTTTATCAGGTTTTTGGGGTTTACATCTGACTGTTACCAACACCAAATAACTTGTGCAAATATGCTTAGAACAAATTATCACAATACTTTCCTCAAAACTAGTGATTTCTTTTGGCTTGGTCTTCAATATTAATGGGTCTTTCATATTCAAGGTCTTCCATATTAATGGGGATCAGTCATGACTAAACGGATATTTCAGTGTTTTTGTTAGCATTCGATGTTCAAAGGAAAAACACTTGACAGTTTTCTATATGTTTTTGGGTCTCGGTTATTAAGGTCTCCTGACCCAGAGTTTTTAGATCTGGACATCTGCTGTGCCCATTATGAAGGGTTTCCATTGTTTCTGTTAGATTGTTAATCAATGTAATTTATAGCGTTTTTTTACATGTTTTTAATTCTTGGGTGGGGAATTTCATTACTAGATGGAGGAACAGGTCAGAAGAATTATAAGATGAGATTCGTGGAGGATTGTAGTGGTTATCAGATTGGTGATTGGTGTTCAGATGGAATCACAAGGGTTGCTCTTGGTAAGGCTCACCCAAATGCTTAGCCCACAGGTTTGTTGGATTTAAAAGTAAAGAGTATTGTAAAGGAAAAGGATTCTGACAGGTCAGAAAACAATTGGTAGTTATTCAAGAGTTCTTTTTGGGGGTCAGTGATTAGTTGAATTATTATAACCTAGCCCCATGGGTATGATGCTCCATTGTTTGGTTATGTGAAGGTCCTCCCAGAATCTAGGTTTCCTGGGGAAAAAAATAGGACCATATTAATTTGGGAACATCTTGGAGTGTGACCAAGAACATCTGCTGTTAACCTCCCTAGAGGTAGCCCCGAGTGTGACTCAAGGTAGAAAAAAGTTGCTAAAAGTAGTAACCCCGAGTCACACTCGAGGTATGTAAACCTATGAGAAGGTTAGTAAATAGAGCACTTACCTGATCCCGCGCCGTCCATCACCGCAATCTCCGTCGTCTTTCTTCTTCCTCTGGCCGGCACACGATGAGTCACCGGGGAGTTCCCAGTGACATCAGTGCGTGTATACGTTGCCAGCAGGGCGAGGCGGGAAATTCAAAATCCATTTGTATTGCATTCAGTACAAAATAACTGTATTGAATGCAATACATTGGATTTTTATGTGTAAAAGCAGTACACTGTTTTCAAGAACATTTATTTTACAGTATATATAATAGTACGAGTATAATGTGTATTTTTTTTTTTTTAATTTTAAAAATTTTTTAAAAATTTAAAAAAAAAAATTTTTTTAAATATATAGATTTATAGATTTTACATTTTATTCAGATTATTGTTTTTACATGAATTTCTGTTGCAAACTTTATTATACTCATACTATTATATTATACTGTAAAAAAAATTTTCATGAAAAACAATGTACCGTTTTTAGACATATAAAACCGGAAAGAAATGAACTGCTAGGGAGGTTAATTTGCCTTGAAGGATACCCAAGAACCCCCTTCTAGTTGCATTGTCAACATTTTTTTTATTTAATTCTTTTTTATGCTGCTGTTGTGGTCATTTAAAACCATGTAATTCCTTCGATGACAATATTTTAAGAGATAATTGTGAGAACCTGGGTTGACAAATTCTTTGGACAAGGTTTTGTATCTATTTTCTTTCTTGTTTAAAGAGAACCACAAATTAGAAACAAATATTCCTAACCCCAACCCCCAACACCATTTTTTAGATAAAATACAGTTTTCACCATTTATCCTCTGTTATCATCCTTTTTGAAGCGGCTTCTTGGAGTGGCTTTTTTTAATGGTGACAACAGTGGACAATATCTGCAAAATGGGTTTTTAAATCGCCACTTACTGGTGCCCCATTGTCTGAATTCACAGACATGCTCAGAAGCTTCTAGAATGACAGATCTGACAGCGGCAGAAAGCCAGTGCTGGAGAGGAGGATAGAGATGAGAGGAGTTGAAGGCCATGCTTTATTCTCCTCCTGCTCCTGCTTATGGTTCCATGCATCTGTGTGCACCAAGAAATTCCCCACCCGAAGAAAGTAAAACTTTACATAGTCAGTGCCAGTCCAACCTGCAGCACTGCAGAAACGTGAGTGAAGTGAAGAAGGAGAGACAGCTTGGCCTCTAGTTATTCTCATTGCCACTATTGTTATTCTCACTGTCATTGTAAATTGTCATTTGCACATATTGTCACAATTTTGTTGCCTGTTGACTGTCACTATTTATCATTTGTTGCCCCGAGAAATCTGTTTGATCATAGGCCCACTATGTGCATCCCTGTTAAACCATTAGTCTCTTTCAGCTATTGACCTTTTATGTGCTGCTCCCTGCACACCTCTCCAATCTTTGGCAACCTTTAAGCTATGTCTATGCCAGTTTATCTACAGAATGAGATCATGTAAGGTAGAGTTATTTAACTCCAGTCCTTAAGTGTTGCTGTGCTGTTCACTATTCTCCTTGCTGGAGAGGAAGTTGTACCTGGGGACCTGCAATACAAAGATCTCCCTGCTTTATCCAATGTGTATAACATAGCATCCCCCTCTTTCTACTATTCCTAACTATACCCCATTAGTCATCAGATCACCAGTCATCATGGCAGCTCTTAAATAGATGCAAAGCTTTTACCAAGATGGCCTGCATTTAGAAAAACTGTGCAATACAACACTTGGTCAATGAGGAGAATAGGTAAAGTACAGAACAGAAATAGAAAGAACAACTGCAGGAAGCCCATAAGCAGCCTTCTGTCTCCATTTTCTGGGCTGATACTCCTTTTTAAAAAAAAAAAAAAAAAGAACCCTGAACAGGTAGAAAGATGAAAACTGCCTCTACTGACTTACTTTTCTCTTGTTCCTATTAGCGAGTCTTTCGTCAGCACATGTAACACCTGCCTGGCTACCAGTCCACCTCTTACTCCCCAAGTGTTTCGGTACAGAAGATTGCAAGCGTCTGACACCAAATTTAGTTATTTACATGCTTGCATAAAAAAACACTATTATAAATGGTGTAATGTTAAATACAGCGCTATATACATATGTGTTTTTTTATTTTCTGGAATCCAACTTTAAATGTTTCCATGTTCCCATTGATCACCTCTGAACACACTGTATTGATCAGGCAAAAGCTTTGAAGCTCTTAATCACATCATAGATCATAAAAAGTTATTTTTTTCTAGATCTTTATAAGGCTCATTTAGTTAATGTTTGAAAAAAAAGAATTCTTTGTGTCATCATTGTAATGACGTGTGATTTATATAATGTGACATTTTGGTAAATGAATTCTAACGATGTATGATTTAAATAATGTGACCATTCCTTTATATGTCAGATACACCCATTTTACATCATGATACAGAAAATTATCTGAAAACATTCTGCACAGTACAGCACAGAAATGAACAATAGTTAGCTTATAAGCTTTTATTGGTTGGCAAGTTTTCTCTTCAAGTCATTAACTGCCAATTCATTTAGAATAAAGGTCATATTATGGACTCAATGGCCTTTATTCAATGGTACACTCCATGACTGATCATGATGCCATGAAATGCCCATAGGAAGAGTCATTGGTGTTATGCTGTCCTGCAAACCCCAGGTCCTCTCTTCTTTAAAGTCTAACTGCAGATACATTTTAGGTTCGTATTCTGAATGGTGAAGTAGAATAGAAAACATTTTTATTTGGTGGCTCGGGGTTAGCACTCCGGCCTTTGCAGCCCTAGGTCCTATGTTTAAATCCCAGCCAGGACACTATCTACAGTTTGTAGGTTCTCCCCGTGTCTGCGTGGGTTTCCTCCAGGTACTCCGGTTTCCTCCCACATCCCAAAAACATGCAGTAAGGTTAATTGGCTTCCCCCTAAAATTGACCTTAGACTACATTAATTACATATGACTATAGTAGGTACAATAGATTGTGAGCTCCTTTGAGGGACAGTTAGTGACACGACTATGGACTTTGTACAGCGCTGCGTAATATGATGGTGCTATATAAATACTGTATAATAATTATTACATTCTTTTAGTTGAATCATCTACAAGGAATCAGGTCCCCTTATTTATTTTGTAACATCCCTATCCCATGTCTTAAATTATATCCCAACTATTCTCCATTTTTCATTATTTTCCACCAGCACATGACCTCGTGCAATGAATCTTCTGTGAGTGATGGGCTGGAGATCAGGATATCCACCAAATGGCATTGTTGCAGCCCCTTTTTTGACTACTTCTGAAGTTGGAGTCTTCAGTACTTGTGAGTCAAGTCAATGGGAGTTTTCCATATTTTCCAGGCAGCTCTAAAAGACATTGATGCCTAAGAAGGGATAAAAAAACTAAGACTGTGTACATACGTTCAATAGTTGTTGTCGGAAAGGATCTTTCACAATCTTTTCCAATGACAAAAGACTGAAAGATGCATGAACGGGGAGTGTGGAGAACAACTGTGGAGAACAACAGCTGTGCTTCCTTTACTTACGATCATTCTCGTTCATAGATCCGCCAGGACGGATCCATGAGTAATGTCGGACAAGTATTGTACATGCCAGATTCCCATCTGATACTAGCCCTGAGGCGATTATCAGACGAGAAACATCCTACATGTGTACGTAGCCTTAATGCATCATCTGCCCCTGGATTTATGTAAGTAAGTAGGACCATTAGGTTAGATTACATTCACTCAGTGATTAGGTAAAGGGTGTGTAGAAGGATAGATTGCTGGAGTTCAGGTTGAATGGTTTGTTCCCAACAAGTCATTGGCAAAGCACATCACATGCATTGGTGGGTTGCAATTAATTTTTAATGGCACTCCAAATGCACCTCACCAGGACTCTGTGGTGCAATGTACTTTGAAAAGCCCAGTATGCACAATTATGTTGTGCGTCATATGTCATTGGACAGACTATTTAATGAATGGATTGCCCTAATTCAATGCAAGCCAACATCGATGTGGTTGCTTATTCAAAAATACATAACAAAATCATTGTGATAACCCATCCAATTTTCAAATTATCTCCATCGATTGCATGGGGCTGGTTCCCCTACAGTTGGAAAAGGGTCAGATCTATGGGGAGTTGCCGGGCAATGTAGGACAAGGTCACTACAGAGACACACTTTCTGCTGTCAGAAAGAGATGGGTAGGTACCTAGTTAAGTGGTGATGCTTACAATAGGTTAGGGTGGCCTTTCTTATTCTTTTTAAAATGGGGGAATCTTCAAATAATTTTCAGTTATCTGGGTATCCCTGCAATAGATACTATATCCAAAGCTCACAGTACATTATTGTGGTGGTCAATGGAGAGAATATCTCTCACATTGCTGGCCAGTGGAGAGAATGTCACCCTTATAAATTGCCAAAAAGATTATTGGTGCCAATGGTAATTGACCTGAGAGTTCTCATTGATCAAGGAACCCCTAGCAACCTCTGGTTGAAAAATACTTGGTTAGGGTGATAAGAAGGGGGACTTCCGCCCCAAGGAAACAGACATCAGTAAAAGCTGACAGAGCTCCTGCCTTATGATAAGGTAGTCCCCAGGACAGGAAGTATAAAGAGAAATCTGGAATGCTCCAATATAACTTAATGGGCATTCTAATCCTTTCCCCACTCTACCCAAAACTCATAGATGCACTTAGAACTCTCAAATTAAATTTCACAATCCCTCATTGGTTAGAACCACATTCACCTGCATGCGTAGCACCATGAGCCCTTGCAATATCTTATACATATCTCTGGAAGCAGCAGCACAGACAGGAGGTTCCATCAATAAAGTTCTTCAGTCGGGGGGGTTGAGTGAGAGTTTATTACTACCTGCTATGCACAAAAAGCAGTAAAGCCATAGGTCAACACACTGGGTCGAAGTATTGTGTGAAGAAGCCTTTCAAGTGACACTGCCAGTCCTTCTCATGGATGGAAGTCACTCACAGGGATGGTTTTAGACAAAATGGAGCTTTGGGCAAATGTGAAGTGGGCCCCAAATGCGCAGCATTCCATCTCCAGGCATCCTGGAATTCTTTGTGTCCTGGAAAAAGTAGGGTCTCTGCCCACTCCTAGAACCAAACCTAAGCACCCAGGGCAAAGAAGAGGGGATCGGTCTTTTAGAAAGCAATGGTGGAATGTAATATTGGAACACCACCACTAAGAGGACATCACAATGGGCATGGATGTTTTACTGAATGCACTTGTCATTCACTTTATTATAGTGATATATGTAGAAAATTAAAAACTTCAAGACAGATTTCCAAATACAACTTTCTTGGAGACCTTTTTTTGGAGCTCTTAGCATTAACAATATAATCAGCATTTTACATGAATGAGGCTGACCGGGGAAGATTCTTGTGTAGAAACTTGACATGTCATGTGGCAACACCAAATGTCTCATCTGCCTGTCACAACACTAAGAGAGCTTTAAAAAGGCCGAAAGAAAGTCTAATATTTAGCTATGGAGAGAGACAAAAAAACATAATTGGGTAATTACCTGCTAATTAGAATATTCCATACTTGCGGCCTGTCAGAAGTCCCTGGAGATGGAGCCGCCACCTCTGACCTCCAGGTAATTGCCTAAAGATTGGGGGGGGGGTCGTTTATCACTGAGCTCCATCTTGTCCCTTCTCAAGGTTTTCCAGCCGTTTTTTCAATGTTTCATAGTAACTCATATGCACAGTTCATAAGGGACATTGATTTGCATCAACAGACATTTTACAGCTATTTCTAGCAGGCCGTGTTTAGGTTTATACAAGAACTGCAAATACAGCGCAGCAAAAAGTCATTGCTTGATATTCGCTGATTTCCAATAGGCGCTTGGGATGAGTGAAATCGGGAGTTTTCAATTTTACAAAAATTGAATTTCTGGTAAAATACTTTGGAATTAATGGGGGCGGTGAAATTAAGGTGGTCTTTGGCGGTTTTGTAAATGAGCAATGGGCTTTAGATGGCTCCTGAAGGTTGTGGAAGCTTCTTTCAGCTATCCTGCTTCTGTGTGTGTACCAAAATCTGGCCCCTTGTTGGGCTAAAAAGGGTTATCTACCTATTTTTATGTAAACTACAATTTTGCTTATGCCTAGCACTGACTTTTATACTTAAGTCATAAGTAGACTCAGATGTCCATGTGTCTGTCAAGTTTTGCAAGGCTCCTGAGACCCGAGCGCTCAATTGCTCTATATCAGAGCTGTCCAATGCCAGTCATCGAGAGTCAGATACAGGCCAGGATTTTCATTTACCTTTTTCTCCATGTAAACCACACCAATACTAAAGGAATTTATGTCTGTTACATAGACACTAATTTGTTTAGTAGGTAGGTCATGGTGCTCCCACTTGCTTGTTTAGTGCTAGGTCCCATTGGAAAAAGTACCAAGTGTGACATTTGCAATATGTTTGGTGAAGGTGCAGGCTAAGGAAATAGGTAGAAGGGGTTATAAATTGATCTTTTAAGGACACCCAATGACCCCATTTCCAGGTGCATTATCAAAAAAGGTTACTGGTATGTTGATTTGGTGGATGAGGTGGATGGGATAGCAGAGCAGACACATCTCACAGAGAATACATATATTGCTGGATTGGGTGTGTGGGGTGGATAGAATTTTAGAATTGGTATATCTCTCAGAAGATATATATAATGATGGATTGGGTGTATGGGGTGGATGACACAGTAGAGCAGACATACCTCTTAGAGGATGCATGTATTGCAGGATTTGGTGGGGTGGATGGGCTAATAGTGTAGACATGGCTCTCAGAAGATGAATATATTACTGGATTGGGTGGGGTGGATGGCACAATATAGCAGACATATATTTTAGAGGATGCATGTATTGTTGGATTGGGTGTATGGCACAATAGCAGACATATCTCTCGCAGGATGTATATATTTCGGGATTGGATGCGTCAGGTGGATGGGGTAATAGAGCAGACTTATCTCTTGGAGAATGTATACATTGCTGGATTGGGTGTATGGCACAATAGAGAAGACATATCTCTCAGAACTTACATATATTGCTGGATTGGGTAAATGGGGTGTACATGTTAACAGAGCATACATATCCCCCTGAAAACTAATATGTTGCTGGATTAGGTGCAGCAGGTGGATGGCACAATATAGCAGACAGAACTCTCATATAGGATAACAGGGCAGACAGATCTCTTTGAGGATGAACATTTTCCAGGACCGGGTGCATGGCACAGTGGAGCAGACATATTTTTCAAAGGATACATATAATACTGGATTTTATATATGTGGTGTATGGAACAATAGAGCAGACATACCTCTCAGAGAATGCATATACTGTATTGCTGGATGGGTGCATGGGTGCATGGGGTGAAAAGGTTAACAGAGCACACAGATCTCTTGAAGGATGAATGTTTTGCTAGATGGGGTGTATGGGGTAGAGTGATTTCTCTCAGAGGATGAATATATTGCTGGGTTGGGTGTATGGGGTGAATGGCACAATAGAGCACTCAGATATCTCAGAGAATGAATATATTGCTGGGTTGGGTATATGGGGTAGATGGCACAATAGAGCACTCAGATCTCTCAGAGGATGACTATATTGGTGGGTTGGGTGTACGGGGTAGATGGCACAATAGAGCAGACATATC
>NC_092858.1:165831657-165878421 GCF_032062135.1 Pyxicephalus adspersus
TCAGAGGATGAATATATTGCTGGGTTGGGTGTATGGGGTGTATGGCACAATAGAGCACACAGATCTTTCAGAGGATGAATATATTGCTGGATGGGGTGTATGGGGTAGACCGATCTCTCAGAAGATGAATATATTGCTGGGTTGGGTGTATGGGGTAGATGGCACAAAAGAGCACACAGATCTCTCAGAAGATGAATATATTGCTGGGTTGGGTGTATGGGGTAGATGGGACAATAGAGCAGACATATCTCTCAAGAGGATGAATATATTGCTGGGTTGGGTGTACGGGGTAGATGGCACAATAGAGCACACAGATCTCTCAGAAGATGAATATATTGCTGGGTTGGGTGCATGGGGTGTAGGGCACAATGGAGCAGACATATCTTTTAGAGGATGAATATATTGCTGGCTTGGGTGTATGGGGTAGATGGGACAATAGAGCAGACATATCTCTCAAGAGGATGAATATATTGCTGGGTTGGGTGTATGGGGTAGATGGCACAATAGGGGACACAGATCTTTCAGAGGATGAATATATTGCTGGATTGGGTGTATGGCACAATAAAGCAGACATATCTTTCAGAGGATGAATATAGTACTGGGTTGGGTGTATGGCACAATAGAGCAGAGGATGAATATATTGCTGGGTTGGGTGTATGGGGTGTATGGCACAATAGAGCAGACAGATCTCTCAGAGGATGAATATATTGCTGGAATTCCACAATGCCTTTTTGTGCTGTGCCTCTAATGATCACTTAAATAGACTCTCAAGGGGCCGACTGAGCTTCAGCCAGATTCTAAACTGCTGAGGGAAGTTCCCCGGTTCCTGGCAGTTATTTCCATACCGCCTGCTTTATTTACAAAGAGCAGAAGAGCAACACTACAGATCAAAGGCAATCAGTGTTCCCCTATGAGGAGGAGATTGCTTGTGACAGCTCAACAAATGTTTAGGGAGCTGCAGAATAAAAAGTCAGAGGGAACCGATTAACTGGTGGACTCTTTCGTCGATAACATCCTTTTATCTACCCTCGAGAGGGAGAGAAAAAAAAAATATAAAGGTCCTGATGGGAAATGTAGACAGTTCTATATCTTTTTAAATCTTATTTTCCATATAAAAAACAGAAAACCATTTTTTCTTTTTATTTTATTAAATGGAAGTTTGAAACACTAACCCCACCATGATTGATATTCACAGATTATCTAACTGGGGGCCGGGAAGTATTGTCTCCCCTAGGATAACCCTCATGGATCTCCCTATACACATATGACTATGCCACTGTAATGTCTTGCCTTGGTTCTAATTTATGCAAGGTTGCACGTAACATTCTCTTCATGTTGGTTCGAGCACCCTAGTTTTGGCACTTTAGCTTTCCTATAAACAAAAAAAGTGGTATGACTGGAGCAACTGAAAATACTTGCACAATGCTAACCTAATTTATTTGCAATGACCAAGGGCAATCAGATCCTAAGGTGATTACTTTCCACAATGTCCTGGTCCCCACCTTTTTAATCCTATTTTCTGTAAACTTAAAGCCCGGTACAGACATCAAATTTGTGTCTCTGAAAAGGATCTTTTTGGATTGTTTCCAGTGACAGGAGAAGGAACGAGCACAGTTCACACAGTGCTTTAAGTTCAGATGTATGGGGAACTTTTCAGGTCTTATGGAGACCCCTTGCTATAGTTACTTTATCCACAGCTGACAGTACATTAGTGGTGGTCAATGGGAAGACTGTTTCCGACATTGCTGGTCATTGGGAAGAATGCCACCCTTACAGATAAACAAAAAGATTAATATTGTCACTTAAAAAGACATGGGAGGCTCAAATGATCAAAGAACCCCAAGCAGCTTCTGCGGGAACCCCAAGATTTCATGGAACCCTGGTTGAGGAACATTGATTTAGCCTGTGTATCTAACTTTAGGGCTAGTTCAAATGGGTGGTTAGTTATCATTGCAGTTACAAGTTCTTCTTTCCTATGAACTACACCTGCATGTAGCATCTCACCCATGGCCAGCCATAGGGACTGAATAGAAGTGGCACTACCACCGGCTGATGCCCACTTTAACATTTTTAAATGCTGAATATTATAAAAGCATTGCTGTGGTTGGGACAGTTGAGTGGCTGTCAAGGTGCCAACGGCCAGAAGCCGCTATTCCCACTGATTATCTAAAAAAGCTCTAACATATTTTACATTTACCCCCCCTGCTCCGTATTCATCCTGCAAAGCAAACGCCACTTACTTTACAGATAAAGCAAACCCCACTTACACTTTCCTAGTTATGCAATGAAACCTAGCCAAGCCAGTCTCATGGCAGAGTGCCTTGCTTTGGCTATTATGCTGGAAATGCAAAACTTTTTGTGGTTTAAATACAGTAAACTCAAGGAGACGGCATTACTGGAAATTTTAAACACCATTCCTCCTCGTTATATGCATCTAAATTAAAGACCTGTGTGACCTTCAGATGTACAAAATTATTTGCTTGCTCCTTAATTATCTGAGCGCTGCTTTTTTTTTTTTTCAGCGGTCATATATTTTCTCAAAGGGGAAAAAAAAACCCCTAATGTCTTTACATCTTACCTATTGTTTCTTGAACTGGAGTTCATTAATTTCAGCCTTTGTGTTTTGTAAGAAGGTGTCTGCAGAGGAGAAGGAGGTGGAAAATTTATGGGAAGGCCATTAGTCAGTCGCTATGTATTAATATAGCAAATTAATGTTTTGGCTTTGCAATGATAAACATATTAAATTTTCATGCGGACCTCTCTGTTCTGCGTTTTGCACTTTTCCCACCCTTTTTCTTTTGACCATTAAAGTTTTTTTTTTTTACATTATCTCTGAATTTGATTTCCAGCAATAATAACACAGCACTTAGTAGAAGTGTATTAGTATTTCTCTTTCTCGAAGCAAGAAAAAAATGGATTTACTGAAAAACCAGTATCTTTGGCCTCTGTGGGGAGGAGGTGAGAGGTTAAGTGTCTCTGTACACCGGAGGACAACATTTTTTCTTTGCCTAAAATAAAAGAAAAAAAAGGATTCCTTGCCTGGAAGTGTCCCTATGCTATTTACTGCCAAGGAAATTGATCCAAAATGCAGTCATTATATTACCTATTGATGCATCTGTGTAATCATTTCAGAAATCTGCATTGAGAGAAGTTGTCACTGAACATGTTAGGTACCTGGCTGCCTAGCAGGTCCAATGGCTCAAAGTGAACAAGTTTATTACGAAAATAGGAGAGCACACATCAATGTGCTGCTTCTTTTTTGGCTGCAACAAAGGAGACCTGAAAGTAAAAGTTAATTTGCAACAGAGAAAGGTTAAGCCGCATACACACGTGCAATTATAGTGGTTAGAAAGGATCTTTCATGATCCTTTCCAACGACTAAGCACTGCACGATGCATGAACGAGCCCTGTACATATAGCACCATTCTGCTCTATGGAGAGGGGAGGGGGAGAACGACGGAGCAGCACCCCGCTGCACGCTAACCACCTTCCCCTGCATTAGAATCGTTTGTCGTCCATCGTTCGTGGATCCGCCAGGACGGTCGTTCAGACGATGGACAACAGCTGCTGTACACACACCAGATTCTCGTCCGATATCGGCCCTGAGCCGATTATCAGGCGAGAACCATTGGACGTCTGTACATAGCCCTAGGTATCCTTCCCTGCTAGGCATTCATTTGCCCTAACGTCAGCTCTAACTAGTAGGCATCCACAATCTGTAATGATACCAGACATGGGATTGCTCCAGCCTGAACTCATAATCAGCGTAACAGCTATTATATTCAGAGCAGAACCAGGCTGTCAAACTGACAGCCATGTCTGGCAGATTATACTAGGAAGGCATCTCTCATCATATAATCTGTGGGGCTCTGCTGTCAAAACTATGCAGCAGAATTCTTTCAGCCCAATGACTTGTGCAGCACCCCTCTAGTTTAGTGAGGTTCATTTAAGGTTAAGTGGTTAATTCTATTGTAATTTGAACAGTTCTAGAACCAGGAGGAGGCTCCCTTTTTGTCACAGAGATGGTATCTCTCTGTAGCAAGGTAGCAGCCAGTCACTGCCCTGATGCATTACTTTTTGGATTTATGACAATGTTTGGAACTTTTTTAGGCAGGTTTGTGTTACAAGTTACATATGTGGAGAACTTAACTGATGGGGGTCACTCGCTAGGTAAGGCTAAAGGAAATAGAGAGGTCAGGGCAGGTGATCCTGTAGGCCTTAAAAATTAATCCACTTAACCTCAATCCTGCAGCCCAGTTGATCGGTCTGAGGTGTCTTCCATCGGGTCCTGCATAATCCTGGCATCCGTCTCCAAGCCAGCCCACCATCTTCTCCTCTTCTTCCTGGTTCTTCTTCCTATATCACCTAACCCAGGTGCGAGATTGGGTGATGTAGGTTGGAAAAAAATTTGACAATTTTACTGCGCATGCGTGAGATCGACAAATGTTTCTCTTTTCACATAAAGGCTACTTCTGTGCATGCCAGAGATGCTCAGGCATGCACAGAATGAGCACCCAAGAGTCTCCCAGTATGCGTGATGTAGGTATCCCGGGAGGCTTTGCGCTCCCATTCAATTAGGGGGTAGTGCTGCACCTTTTTTTGTTTTTTATTAAAAGAAAAGGTTGTTGTACTTAAAAAATAAAGAAACAGAATTTTTGCTTTGCTTTACTTGCAGTCTTTTTGAGTCCTGGAGAACTTTGATAAATCAGGCCCAATGCATCCAGCTACAGCTAAAGTTTCTGAAAAAATGTTCTTATCTACAGAATATAAATTTGAATGAACATTTGTCAGTTGCAATCAAGGTAATAGACTTTGCTTTGGGAACAAATTTGAACTTTTTACCTGTATTGTATCTGATGTGTTTGTATATGTGATTGTTACCAACATTTTGGTTATTTCTAAGATTCTTTTAGTTCTATTGCAGTTAAAATCTTGTTTTTATCTAAATACTCTTCTAAATAAGAGTTAGAATCATGTATCTTTGTGTGATGGTCAACTAATGGTGGGACAGACGGAGTGGGGTGGAAATTGAGATACAAGAGGTCGGTGGGTCGTGGGGCACAAATAGAGATGGACTGGAAACAAGAAGTTCATGCATAGACCAAGAAGGGAGATGCTAAATTATTATTAATAATAAACTGTCTTTATATAACGACAACATATTACGCAGCGCTTTACATTAAAAAAGGGTTGCAAATGACAGACAGATACAGACAGTGATACAGGAGGGGAGAGGACCCTGCCCAGATAATAAATATTAGTTATAATGAGGACACTTACAAGCAGTTTAGTTGTATCAAGAGTAGAGATGAAGTCAATGGGACCGATCTTTTTGTGGAGATGACTGGAGGTGTTTAGTGCGTCAGTGTGAAATTCTTATATGAACAAACTATATTATCAATATGCAATATATGTATCATTTTACAACAAATTCAAGGAAGTTTCAGTTTATGATGGACCAATTAAGAAATGATGCCGTTCTACAATCTCCTCTCTACGTTTTCCTGCCAATAACAAATTATTCCAGAAGCGGGGATGGAATAAATCAGTTAATATCTACATTTGCTAATCATTCATTTTATATGTAATTGGCAGTGCAATGCATTCCTGTCCACTGAATTCTGAACGGTAAGCATAATCGTGAAATTGCATTTTGTGCAGTTATGTGTTACTGTATTAGATTGCAGATGGTGGAACAAAAAAAGGGCGACTCCAGGCAAAACGTAAGCACAGTCCCTGAGAATAAAATACTATACATGAATCTGCAACTGTGCCTAAGTCACAAGATAAGAATATCATAATGGGCTCTATTTATAAAACAATCTGACACCCCCTTAAACATTCCCTTGTGGGAATCTTCCAGGTCCATGTGTTTCAATGGCTGTAACTGATTGCCACCAAGGAATGTTTGTGGGAATGTCAGATTCCCTGTTTTATAAATGGAGCCCCAGTGTGTATCCAATGTGTATAAATATATAAAGGGGCAGCTTTACCAGGTTTACTCTTTAGTCAATGTTTATATATAATATATATTCAATTTTAGGTCGTTTAATCAAAATCATATAATATATTATAATTTACAAATATTATTTTGCAAGAAAAAATCTACTAAGATTATTTAAAGAATGAATATTAATTAAAGCAAGCATTAATAAGCTGTGTTTTGTCAACATAATGTAAAATGACTAATCAAGGCAATCCCATGCTGGGAGAGATGGAAGGATATATGTCTCCATTATCTTATTTCATACTTATACAATCTGATCTCTCCTGCTCTTTCATGGCTAAGGTGTTGTAATGCTTAGTTCCATCATGTTACAAAGATGTGCATGAAAGATGACATAATGCCATTGGTCAGTTGCATGCAGGAAACATTTCCTTGCTCATCTTTCCACCAGTTAATATTTGCAACATTTTAACTTAGTAGCAAGGCGCGACACCTAGATCTGATCAATGCTAAACCTCTCTTGAGTGTGAACCTTGTAGTTAGCTGTACGTCGGTGTATAGCAAGTTACTGCCCTGCACATTTATATGTGGTGCCCTTGAATTTGTAGTGTTGGTGCAGTTCTCCCTTTAGAGCAGGGGTGTCAAACTCAAATAGACAGTGGGCCAAAATTAAAAACTTAGACAAGGTGGCGGGCCAAACTTAAAACTGAAATAGCACCGCTACTACAATTTCCTGCATCTATAACACAGTCCAATTCAGGGCCACGCATAGGCAGAGAGGCCACTGGTCTGTAGACACGAGTGATGCCACCACTAAAATTCCCAGCATTCTTTGCCCCTATAAAACAGTCCAATGCGGGGCCACGCCTAGGCAGAGAGCCAGCTGTTCTATAGGCGCGAGTGATGCCGGTAATTTTAGTAGCGGCGCTATTTCAATGTAGGAGCGGGCCAGCTGCATTTTATACTTAGGACACTTTTGGGAGCAAAATAAAAGGATGTTGTGGGCCATATTTGTCCTGTGGGCCAGAGTTTGACACCCCTGCTTTAGAGGAAGGAAAGTAACTGGTTACCTGAAGCTTCATGATATTTCAAGGTACTGTCCTGCAACCCTACTATAACTGCAACCAAGTGCCCATAATGATTCCCAGCTATGCTCCCTATGGGATCAAAAGGAGATCCCTAAATGAAAAGAAAATTGTTTTCTGAATTTGAAAAGTTCCTCAGCCTTTTTGCCCTACTTAAATCAAAAGAAATGTAAAAAAAAATGAAACAGGGATAGTTGGCACTTAGAACAGGCCATGGCCCCTGGTCAATCTAAGAACCAAAACATTGTCATCTACAGAAAACCAAAATATGAGCATCCTATGAACCAACCCTTTAATTAAGCACAATGGCTAGTTAACACAACAAAAATAATGAATCTGCAGCTAAAAGTAAAAAAAAACCCTAAAAGTAACTGATATGAGAAATAAATGACTTGTATAATTAATGATGCCATTTTGGATTAATTGTAGTTTCATCTGCATCGCCGTAGTGGCATTGTGGACTGAAACCAACCATGACAGCATTAATTCCCACACTGCAGCTTGTGGTTACAGATCCTGCTCAATTCCAACAATCTCTCTGTTGTCATACAGAAAAAGTCAAAACCCAAAGCATTTACCAGGGTACAGAAAAGCGTCAGGCTAATTGAAAACCATAATACTGATTCCAAATGAGGCTGTTAAAATAAATGAATTTAACAGATTTAAACTAAAACTCAATTTTTGTGGGTAAGATAGATGGGAGAAGTGTTAGGACCTCTGTTAGATTTTTAGAGCTGTCTGTGCATTCTGTTAGGGAGATTTACATTGGTTTCCAAGAACCGCACTGCAACTCTACTGCAACTGCAATCTCATGCACAAAACAATTCCCAACTGCTTCTAATAGGTTGAATGAGACCCATTGGGAGCATAGCCTAGCCCATTGGGAACCATTATGGGCACCTGGTTGCAGTTAAAGTAGGGTTGAAGCACAGTTAATGGAAAAATAATTAAGTTTCTAGTCACCAGGTTGCTTTCCTTCCTCTAAAGGGAGAACTTCACAAACACTACAAATGGAATGGCACCACATATAAATGTGCCGGGCAGTGGTTTGCTATACACCCACGTGCGGCTAACTACAAGGCTATTGACCTCACACTCAAATGCAAGGTCAAAACCCTTGGATCACACCTTGCTTCTAATTTACAATGTTGCAAGTATTAACTGGTAGAAAGATGACAAGGAAATGTTTCCTGCATGCAACTGACCAATGGCATTATGTCAGCCTGGGCAAAGTAACCGAACTGGAGTACAAAGTGGATTCTATAATCCCCTTACAAGTCCTTTTAGCTGCTCTGACTGCCGTCTTCTTGCAAGCATCTTCCATTCATAATTCTCATCAGAATAATTCTTCTTAAATATTGCCAACACCCCAAACCACTTGCAATCTTCTATTTTCAGCAACCTAATCAGTGGGGTTAGTACCCATATGACACCAACTCTTCTGCACTACTTGCTGTAATTAGGTTTTGAAAATACCACTACTGTACTTCAACTATTTCCCTGTTTATTAACTACTGACATCCTTGCCACATACCTAATCTTTGGGAATAATATAAGATTCTGCACAATCAAGTCATCATCAATATGAGTCACTGTGATGTCCCCTGAAGAAGCCTATACAGCGAAACGTGTCAGGAAATATCAGCACCTAAATAATTGATGTAATTTGACCATATGTAAACTTTGTAATATGGTCACTTGGTTCATTTTTTGACAACATTTATTTGAACTTTGTCTAGCATTGATTTCCTTCAAAACAATTAATTATTATCACATAGTTGCCGTTAAAAGCCTTTTCTTTTGCTCTTTTCAAGAACATACCTATCAAATACTTGACTTGGCAACACGTATGATTATAATCCATTATCAGGGACCTTATCCTTATTAATATATTGGATGTATTGCCAACATGACACACTTTTCGCATTACACATTACAGCCATGACATATTACATCCTTTCTTAAACTTTTTAACATGGGGGAACCCCTGCTACAATTACCATAGTGTGGTGGTCAGTAGGAAGAATCCCTCCTACATTGCTGGTCATTGGGAAGATTACCATCCTTACAGATAGCCAAACAGGTCACTGGTGTCTGTAAAACTGACCTAAGAGTAACAAATTGCTCAGGGAACCCCTGGCAACCTCTGGAAGAACCCTTGTGCACTCACATATTTCATTTGGGAGCCAACAGACCTTTTAAAAAAAACAAAATCACCAATCGGCACCGGGAAAAATACTTTAATTGGTGTAGCCGTCAGCCATATTCTGAGGTCAGTGGCAGAGCATTAAAGGCGGTTATGTTATCCGTGCCACAGCCAGTAAACCTGGTAAATGCTATAGCAGTATTCCAGGAAGTCATATTTTTGAAAGAATTTATATGGGAATGATGTTGAAATATGAAAGCTTGTTTGGCAGTCAGAGCCCAGAGATTAGTGTCCGCACATATTCCCAGACATTAAATTAAAATTTCCAATCATTCTTTTTTTAAGAGGCATTGGCATTCAATAGTCAATAGGCTGTGAAAGCTATGACCGCGAAATACAAACATATTCCTTGACTCTTAAACTGTTCTGTATTTGTACCCAAAACATTATTATGTTCAACAGAGGAGACACTGAGTTCCTCAGCCCACTTGTTCAATGCACCAATGTGTTTAGTAGGTTTACAGTGGAAACATCATTTTTTTTAAGCAAAACTCCAGACAAACAGCTAAAAACTGTTGAAATATATAAATGTTTGCTTTATCCCCAAAAGGTTTATGATTCATTGCAGACAGTGATTTAATTTACACATAATGGATCTGATTGATTAAAGCTTTCAAGACTGGGGAACATAGGCTATCATGAGTGAACCTGGGTGATCCAGCAAACATGGGATTGATTTCTTAAAATGATTTGATTTTATTTGGCAAATGTTTTAAATCCTGGACCAGATCCATTTCAGGTTTCCTCAAGCAAAGAACTATTTGTGCCTCTTAGGTCCAAATACGTGACCCCAATTATCTCTTTTCTGTAAAGCTGATATTCTTCCCGATGGCCAGCAATGTAAGGGGCATGCTACTCACCGACCACCACACTAATGTACTGTGAGCTATGGATATAGTAAATATAGAGGGGGTTTTCTAGAACCTGAAAGGTATTCAAGGGTTCCCCTATGTAAAAACATTGAAAAAGGCTGCACTACAGGTCGTCTGCGGAAAATTACAGAAGATAGGCAGATACGGCACCAGTCACGGTGCAGAGAAGGGGCAGCATTGACCAGCCTTCGTTACAGCATACAGCACACAAACAGTTGAAAAAGTTTTTTTCTAAAAGATTCTATTAATTTAAATGAGATGAAGATTTAGGTAGAAATATGCACAAAAAACGGGTATTACATTTATTAGGCTAGAATTTGAGCTTTAAAGTTTACCCACTTTGATAGAAACCAAAACTAATATGAGGGAATACCAGCAAAAATGTTAGTGGCATAGTGCCATAGTAAGTCAAATTAAATCCCAAACAGCATCTGATTTTATGATTCTTCCTTTTTTGTAAAAGGGATAAAAAAAAAAAACAGGAAATGTGTGTGTATTACACAGATAGAGGGGAAGAATTTATAAATTTATTATTATTATTATTATTATTATTATTATTAAACAGGATTTATATAGCGCTAACATATTACGCATCGCTGTACATTAAATAGAGATTGCAAATGACAGACTAATACAGACAGTGATACAGGAGGAGAGGACCCTGCCCCGAAGAGCTTACAATCTAGTAGGTGAGGGAATTTCACACACAATAGGATGGGAGATATGTAGTGGTGGGAAGTAGTGATGGTTTCAAATGACAGAAGAAGACGGGTAGGCAAGTTTGAAAAAATGGGTTTTGAGCGCTCTTTTAAATGAGCAGAAAGTAGGAGCAAGCCGAATAGGACGAGGAAGACCATTCCAGAGAGTTGGGGCAGCTCTAGAGAAGTCTTGTATCCGTGCGTGTGATGAGGTTATGAGTGAGGAAGTCAGTAGTAGGTCATTGGAGGAGCGGAGAGAGCGGCAGGGGGAGTATTTTTTAACCATGTCAGAGATGTAAGTGGGACAATAACTGTGTAGGGATTTGAAGGCAAAGCACAGGAGCTTTAATTTGATTCTAAGGTGAAATGGAAGCCAATGGAGAGAACTACAAAGAGATGCAGCGGAGGAGGAGCGGAGGGAAGGATGGATGAGTCTGGCTGCAGCATTCATAATAGATTGTAGAGGAGAGAGTCGGGTTAGTGGAATACCAGCGAGAAGGATGTTACAGTAGTCCAGACGGGAGATGATAAGAGCGTGTACAAGGAGTTTGGTGGTCTCAGGGGACAGGTAGGGGTGGATTTTGGAGATGTTGCGTAGGTGAAAGTGACAGGACCTGGAAATGTTCTGAATATGGGGGGTAAATGAGAGGGCCGAGTCAAAGGTGACACCAAGACAGCGTGCCTGAGGAGAGGGCCGAATAACAGTTAGATATATGTCAGGGGGGTATTTGGGATTTGAGGGGGGGATGATGATGAGTTCTGGTTTATCCAGGTTGAGTTTCAGGAATCGGTCAGACATCCATGATGAGATGGCTGACAGGCAGCATGAGACCTTATCCAGGACTGAGGGAGACAGGTCAGGGGTGGACAGATAAATTTGAGCGTCATCAGCATATAGATGGTACTGTAAGCCAAAGGAGGATATGAGACTACCGAGAGAGGAGGTGTACAGAGAAAAGAGAACCGGTCCAAGGACTGCCCCTTGGGGAACACCAACAAGGAGGAGAGTGGGTGAGGAGGAATTACCATTAAAAGAAACTTGAAAGGAGCGGTCAGACAGATACCAGGTTACAGATACCAATGGAGGGCATGATTTGTATTAGAAGGGAGTGATCAACAGTGTCAAAAGCAGAGGAAAGATCAAGGAGAAGGAGCAGGGAAAAGTAGCTCTGATGAGGTCATTGGCCACTTTAGTAAGGGCTGTTTCAGTGGAGTGGGCAGCTCTAAAACCAGACTGGAGGGGGTCAAGGAGGGAGTTGGCGCTCAGTTAATGGGTGAGTCTTTTGTAGACAAGGCGTTTATAAAAATAGGTAAAATACCTTCCAACATAACCAACCACACTTAAATGTGAGCACACCTGAGCACAAACATACGATGAGCCTTAAAAGCTGTTCTTGCCATACATCGAGGATAAGCCCCAACTACACAAAACTTGTGAGCATAACTTTGTAAAGCAGGGTTAAATGTCCAATAAACTTGCATCCACAGTCTTTAGGTAAGATGATGATAAAACTCTTCACGTCAATGAAGATGATTTAGGGCCATCAGCCTTCATAAACCTGTAAGAAAAATGTACTACCAAACCCACAACCTACAACATAAGGGCCACACTCACCGATGTGAACTATAAGAATGATTTTTATTCTTGGATCTTCCACATAGGTGTGTTGCTTAATTTAACGTACATGGGACATGCCTGGAACAAATACTTGGCTTTCAATGCTGAATAACCCACTGCTTGCATTTTGTTTTTTGACCAAAATTTTCAAGAATGCCAATCTCATAGGTTCCCTATGGCACCCCATAGTGCATCACTTGGAACCTCAACACATTACAAGACACGAGGAACAGCATGAGCCAAAGAGTGCTGCAGGTGGCTCCAAACATGTTAGTCTCCAAAAAAACTTCAACAGTGTATTATTGGATCATTGGGGCAGTGTTCGGCAGTGTGGACAGCAGGTGTAAGTATTGGCTTGGAGATTTGCTATTGGTAAACATACGTTGAGTAATGAAGTGAGTCCTTTAGAGCGCCATACTTCTATCAGACAAGACTCTCTTTCATTTTCATTTTATCTATATTGTTATCTTTTTTTTTTTCTTTTTTTTTTATATTGCAGATAAAGCAACAGAAAAAGTTACTCCAGGACTCATGGAGCAAAGGTCTTTGGGCTAGAGATCTTGGGAGCCCGTAAAAGTTGCAGCCCATAAGAACCCAGGTGAGCTGACCCAGTGAGCAGACAATCAATATTCTATGATGCACAGCGTTTAGATTAGCAGATACAGAAATATTTAATAGTACAGACATTAGATCTTGTCGTTCCATGCTATGAAATTCATACTCTCAACATAGAGCGCAGAAGTTGACACATCTTCATCTAACGGTGGAAATGTTTGAACATCGATCTTCTCTAAACCCAACAGAAGGCCAAATGGTTTATTTCCACGGTTTCCTAATTTATGGCTAACACTCTGACTTTATTTTGAAATGTTTCCATAAAATATTAATGTGTGGTAAGAGAATAACTCTCAACAAAAGACAAGGTTCACGTTTTATCCGACGGGAGGTTACCGCGTGATTTATAGCGATAAAAGACACAACTGTTGTTTGATTGCTCATTTGGCTCGTCCCCTGTCGAGACGGACATATTTTTTCAGGTATTAAAGCTGCCACGGTGACGCTGATCCACTTTTGGCTTCTAAATCAGTGCTGCGTATTGTTAATTTTTAAAGCCACTGAGTAGTTTATAACTGATATGAATTATTGATAGAGAAATGTTCTCAGCCCTGATTGCTGTTTTCTAATAGAAAGGCTTAAGAAGAAGTAGAACCTCTTTGTTAGTTTGTGAGAACATTGAAGCATGAACTTTCTAATGGCAACTATAATTCTATTTATGTAGAAAGGAATAGAAAGTGAGATATATATTTCAGGGAGCAAATTTAGGCAAAGTAATTTTCTCTTGGTATTTATACTCAATGGTTATTTTATTAGAAACATCTACAAGGTACTCAATAACAATCCCTTTTACCTTCCATATGATATATTGAACAAGTTTCTCAATCCTCTGTACAAAAATGGCCAAAACTTACCAGCTAATAGCAAACTAGAGGTGATGGAGGGTTATTATTGCATGTTAAACTGGACTAAATCGGTGTAACTTACTTGTCCCTGTTCCTTCATCTTCTCTTTTTTCCACTTTATTCTTGCATTCATGATTGGCTGGGCCAGGGTGACATAACTCCTGCATGGCCATTCAAGAATTCCTTCATTACTGGCACATGCAGAGGAAGCCGGGGATGCCAGGTATCCTGCTCATGCATGGCTCAGCTTTTGTGCCAGAATCCCAGGGCTGTCAGACAGATAGGAGGGATCATTGCAGAAGGGACCACACCTATCCCCTTCTGCTATAATGACCTGCCTGACCATTTAATCTTTAGTTCCACTTTAACATGAAAACATAGCAAGTATTTGCTTGTAAATTGAATATTAGTTTACATTTATTGCAATTAAAGTTGATCCCTCTTTGCACAATGGAAAATGCAAAATACCTAATTGCACATAACTTTTTTAATGAACATAAAGTACCAATAAGGGGTACATTTTGGCCAGGCACTGATTTGCGCAACACAGTAGGGTTGGATAATTTTTTTCTCTTATACAAAGAACTTACATATAGAATATATGAGATTCTAGAAGGTGAGACTATATGCCCCATGAAAATTTTAATTGAAAAAAGGTAAATGTATACAAGTGTAAAATATTTAGTGTACACAAAACTTTTGCAAAGTTTAAAGATTCTACTTGGCCATACATAGCCTGAATGGATAGCCTAACCCTGCCAGTACAACATAAAGAAGGATTTTTGTTTTGCATAGACACAGTGGCCCTACTGCAGAGCTTCCTGAGTAAAGCTACGTACACACTTCCAATTATTATCGTTGGTAAACGAACGACGAACGATCCTGCACGATATCTGCGAACGATCGTATAGCACCGATCCTGTACATACAGATAACGACACGATCGTTCGTAGATATTGTACACACAATAGATGCGATCGTTTGAGCGATACAGGAAGTGACGTGCACGACAGGAAGTGAACGAACGTTTGTTCATCACGCATGCTCAGACCATGGACGATCAATGAATGATCGTACACACGAACGATGGTCAACGATCGTCGTCCAATCCGATCCGCCGGTCCGGTCGTTCATTTCCAACGACTTTCCTCGTTCGTCGGCGTCGTTGGTTACTTTTTTTACGAACGATTTTTGCCCAATCGATCGTTCGTCGTTCGTTCGCCGTTCATTTTGAACGATAAAAATTGGAAGTGTGTACGCAGCTTTAGGGTGGGACCTCCACAATCAACTGGGAGCTTGATTGGAGATCCCTGGCTCTAAAATAGTAGGTAGAGTGTTGGACCTCTACAGAGAGATCTTTGCTTTATCACAGAGAACAGGGGTTCTTTTATGATGCATACTAGCAAGATGCAGGCTCTTCTACTCAGGCTGTAACTGCTCTCTAAAGAAATGAACCATACAACCTTGAATGAACCTTTACATTTAATGCACCTGGAATGCTGTTATCTAACAATTTTAGTGCAATTGGCATTTAACACTTGATATTAGCAAATAATACGTTAGCTAATATTATTTATACATGCCCTTCTGCACAATATGTCTGTGGACTTCCAGCTAGAGCAAGTCTGGCCATTCTCCTTCAACCTTACTCAATACCAAGGTGTCTCATGAGTTTATTTAGTACCTCTGCTTGTTATTAGGTACACAATATATATTGTGATTTAAATTCAGTTGTCAAGATTTTCAAGAATTTGTGTTTGCAGCATTTCCAATACTGTCATCTTCTACTGTTCCTTCAAGGAACTGTGATGTGTACAGAACAGTGTTAAAAAAAAAAACACTCAGATGAATTGTTCCACAGTGTTTGCAACCACAGAGGTTAGTGGGGACTTGTTTCAAAACTCTTGCATTGCTTTTTTGGCATGTTTCAAGATTTTAAAGCAATCCTGTACTAAACCTGTACATTCCTTCATTTGATTTTATCTCTGCCATGTTCTCCATAACTGAATGTCATTGTTATATTAGTGTACAGTGTCACCTCACCTTGATAGACATATGTGCAGAATGTGTTTGCTCACATTCCGAAAGCAACATTTCCTGCATAGCTTATGTACAGCCTATGATATTTTTTTCTGGCTGTAGCAGGTTACCTTTTTCCTCTAAGCTCTTCCAAATAATATTTGATAGCCTTGTCGTGAACTTCTAATTCAGTGTTTTTCAAGCTTTTTTAAATGTAGGAACTCATTGAAAATACTTTCAGGTCTTCAGGGAACCTCTTTAACTTCTATATCCACAGCTCTATGTATATTAGTGTAGTGGTCAGTGGGAAGAATGCCTCTCACATTGCTGGCCAGTAGGAAGAATGTCCTACTCACAACTACCCAAAACTATCGCTTTTGGAACCCCTTCATGAATGCAACTGCGGTACTCCTTTTGTCAATGTGAGTCCCGTGGCTGTGCTCATCAATAAATGCAGCTGTGGGAATCATCACAGGATAATTCCCACGGCTGCATTTATTCATGATCAGCACAGCCGCCAGACTCCTGTGTTCTTGGAAAGAGAATCTCTATCCAAGAACACATACTACCGGTACAGGGCTGCAAGAGCAATCAGGAGTATGAAGCTGTCAGCAACGCTCCCCTGATTGCTCTTGCAGGTCCCAAAAAATTTGATCTCAACGGCCGAATTTGCACAGGCCATTCTTCCTTACATGTTCGGTAAGCAGGAATGGCCTGATTTGCATCAAGATTGAATTTTAAAATTTTCCTCGCTCATCCCTCCTAGAAATATGCACATACACTTTACTCTCACAAGTCGTGAACATAGATTAGTCTGCTGTATTCTTCATGTAACCACCTTGCATCCAGCCATCACTCCAACACAGTAGTGTACCGATATTGCCTCAGGGGGTCAAAATGGTTTTACCACAAAAATAAAACTGTGCTTTTATTGTTTTAATTTTAATTGGAATGTTAAGTTTATTTTTACTGCCTTAAAAGTCCAATATGAGGTATGTGTTGTTTGTTCTGGTATATGTTGGGATGGGGCAGGTTAAATAAATTTGTCATCAACCAGGAGAAACTCTCCGTGTTTTCAACATATTAAAAGCTATATGTGATTTGTATTTATTTTATTGGTTCTAATTAGTATTTTACCTTTATAAGATTTATTATTATTCATTTTAGTTTTTCGTTTCTCTGCCACTAGAAAAGTTTTGCAAGGTGTATCTGAATTGCACATTATTCTTCTTTTCTTTTAAAACCATTATTTTTTCCATCAAGCTGTGGGACAAAGGAAGAATTATCTAACATATGGGGAAATATTATACAGCTTTCCTGGAAGATTTACATGCATAAAATGTAATTAAAAGTTTCTCTGGAAATATGCTTGGACAGAGGCGATTAAAATTTAATGGAAGCCATAATTAATAAATAATACAACCCCTGATTACTAATGGGCTATGGTTTTTAAAAGCTCAGTGTTATAAAATATTCGGACAAACAACATCTTTTGTAAACCTAAAAAAGACAGCACTTCAAAAAGAGAGGAAAACACATGCTGAAAATGTGTTGCAAACTGCCAACATAGGACTCGCGTTCTACTATATGTATAGCTCCATAAATTTCCTATATATTAATAGGCATTCATGTCCTAAGAAGAAATTTAGTGCCTGAAAACTGAAGACAGCTATGCATAATAAATTAGGGACTATTCTGGTGCACGGTTCCTAAAACAAAAAAAGTTGAGTGGATTTCTCAGTCTCTGGAGGGATCTCATGAGTACATTGAAGTGTATGTTGCTACAAAAATGTCTTGACCTTTGAGTTGTGATCATTGTAATGTGGGAAATCCATTGGGATTCTCTGTTCCATTGATTACCTTTTTGTTGCCACTTGGAATGCCATGGTCTTAAAAGCCATATCTAATATCTACAGATTAATTTAGTGGTCGCTGCTAAACAACACATAAGCATTGAGCTGGTATATCTTTTATAGAGGGTCTGTGTTGTGAAGTGGTAATAAAAGGTTTATGTAGCATAGCAAGTTGTAAGAGAAAACTAAAGTAAGCAGTTATTTTTAAAAGCAAACTCCAGGTAAGCTTAACATTTACAAGTGACTGTGATTTTATTGGTACTTAAATAAAATTGGTAAAATCCATTTCCATATCCATGTTATTCATAGTCCCTGAAATGGAGTGGATAAATAGGGAAAACAAGGTTGTCTAATTCTCCCGATGCGCTTCACCGAAAAGGCTTCTTCAGGGGCAGGAGAAACAGAACAATTTAGCTGTTGCATATTAAATAAATAAAGTATCGGTATTTGTAAATAGGGATAAGCGAGAATGCCTCTGGCTTTCTCGTGAAAATTTCCTCGAAGTTCCGATGGGTTCGCGCAATTTCGCTGACACCATTGGAAATCACTATAGGAGGATTATCACAGCTGCATTCATAAATACAGTCGTGGGAATCCTCCTGTCAGTAAGCATTCACCGGGCACTACAGGTCAGAATGAGGGCTGCCTGGGGATCTCTCACTGAGAGGAGGACTCCTGTGTTCTTGGATAGAGAAACTCTATCCAAGAACACATACAACTAGTAAAGGGCTGCAAGAGTAATCAGGGGAGCTGATAGCTCCGCTCCCCCGATTGGTCCTGCAGGTCCCAAAAATTTGGTCTCGCCAGCCGAATTTACAAAGGCGGTTTTCGCCTACATGTTTGGTAAGCGGCCCAATTTAAAAAATTTGCTGCAAAACCGAATTTAAAAAATTTGCTCGCTCATCCCTATTTGTAAAAGAGAATTTCACATAATAGTGTGACATATATTCCCAAAAGTAAACATTTAACCATATCCTACTTCATAAATACTGAATACATATAACCTATTGTATAGTGTGAAGTAATGCCCCACATGTATAGGACAAAAACAATCATACATTAGATTTTATGCATCAAGAGATGCAAAAAAAAAGCAATGAGATATATTGCTATATTAAAGTTTTAAAAGTATTTTTGATAAAAGAGTCAATATAAAGGCATTCCTTTTAACATGATCAAAAAACTCCAAAAAAACAAAAGCTTCATTTGCCATCATATAGTTATCATCCAAAATATGCTCATATGCTATCATAGGAAAGTAAATGAATTTTTTTAATATTACTTTTTAAACAAGAATTTGAAAATTTAAATTGGGTACCTTTAAAATCACTTTTGTATTGTATTTAGTTGTGGGGGATGTGGTACTGGTGACCCTGTGTATTCATTATCTGAAACTCCAGGTAAGACTTTTATTTTTAAAGCGGAACCTAATTCACCTGTCCATGTTCCTTCACAGGAATCTCCATCTTTTTCCTTCTCATTCTTATTCCAATATTTGGCCATCTTGACTGGCAGGGGCCAGCATAGTATACCTCGCACAAAGGCAATCAAAAGCCTATGCAGTTCTGGCATCCACAGGGGAAGATTGGCAACCAAGGCAAATAATTTTAGAAGGGGATCAAGCAGGTTAGAAGGGACATTGTCACATTTACCTGTTTCTCATTAAGCACAGGCGTCTCTCTCCTGCTCATGCGGGCAGTTCTGACTCTTGGCATGCCTACAATCCCAAGCTTTATAAGCTTTGTCCAACCCGCTGGCCAATCAGGAAATAGCCTCTTAATCATCCCTGGCTATTTAGCCTCCGTCCAACGTGTATTCACTAGTGCCGAGCCCCTAGTTCTGTACACCTGTTGTGTAATTCGGTGTTTCCCTGTCCAGCTCCTGTGCTTACCCCTTGTTGCCCAGTCTATTGTTTCCAGCCTATTCCTTTGTGCTGTTCCAGTGTTCCTCTCTGTCTGTGGATATCCTTGCACCCTATCACCTCCCTATCACCTGTGTCTCCTGTTGCTTCCAGTGTCTCCTGTGTTCCCTGTGTCTGCAGTGGCCCCTGTGTCACCTGTGTCTATTTCCAGGATCCCTCGTATTTGACCCCTGGCTTGTGACCTGACCTTTCTTGCTTGTTGCCTGTCTTGACCCCGGCCTTCCTTGATGATTCTTCTGCTTAGTACCATGTATCTGTTGGTACCTTTTGATTCTTCTGCTTGGTACCATGTATCCTCCTGCCCACCCTGGTGTGCCCAAGTTGGCAGTAACCAGCAGCACTACATCTTCACCACTGGAGGCTCTGGAGAAGACCTGGTTACTGCTTAGACTCTGCGCCCTGGCCCATGTCGGGGCTTACACCACTTCCATGGAAGTGGTAGCACTCCTTAGTGGCCTTATCTCCCCAAGAGTGACACACTAAAGATAAGCCTGGTGCCAATTTGTATTACCTAGAACTTTGGGTGAAGGTCTTTAGAAGAAGGGAAATCTTTTGGTGGGGACAATTGGTCCGATAACACCTGTCAAAGTAATCAAGCTCCAGTCATCCAGTTAAAGCAGCAACCAGCATAAACCCTATGCTAGTAAAAAAGCATAACTCTTGGATTCCCAAGCTAGGCTAACCAAGACCAATAAAGCAGACCCCTTTGATCTTATTGAATACAAAAAACCTTATTAGGGCTGTCAATGATATATTGGGGATCTTCTCTTCTCTTCTATACATTATGGATCCATCTATCCATGGCCATCTTGAGCCAATCCCATTCAAGACTTCGTTTTTGTCATCTCTTCCTCCCCCCCAGATCACATTTGGGGTTAACAAAATAGTTCTTTTCACTCTTAAAAAGGTTTTGTCTGGAATTCCACTTTTTGGTTGAAGCTGCAGTAAGCATCTAAACCTCTTGGCCATGCCAAGATGTAACTGGCCTAAGCAACGCATATAACAAACCTATAGTAAGGCCAGACATGTACGGAATTCTTTTCCCATACACAGAATTGTTTCAGTGATGAGACAGCCAGACATACAACAGGAATAATATAATAGGAGAGTACATTGCACTAGGGAGTAAAGTCTCACAAGTGATATTGATTGCTAATGGACTTTTTTTTTTTTTTGTTCCAATCTTATTTACTATTCGGAGATAAAAGCTAGCTCTAAGCACTTTGCACAATTCAGACCCCCTTTATCAGAAATCTAAAGACCACTCAATTTAAGAAGAGAAGCAAACTGCTCCCAGGGGAGGGATAGAGTAATATTTTACTTAACCCACTTAGGGCTTAGAGAACGGGCCCAGAAAGACGAATCAGCCAGGAACAACATGCAAATGCTTTCGGGGAGGAGAGAGAAGGCTGTATAACCTTTCAGGTGTTGGATAATATTATATTGCCTTCCATTAATTATGCATTATTTCGAATAGTTTTTTACTTATTTTGAGAATTCAGTGAATTTTATTATATGTTAGATATATTTATATTGTGAGATATCACAGGGGGATTGCTTGTGGTAACCGGACGCTTGCAGGGCAGATAAGAGGCAGGAGACTAACAGCAGGTAGGTTTATTTAACTTGGTGTTACAGCGAAAAACTCGCCATAATTTACAACAAAAAAAAAAAATAGCCACATCTGGGAACGGAGTGACCTGTCCAACTGGTAAGTCCACTTATGGACCTGTTGGGCGCACACAGCCGGAGTGACACCTAGCCGTCGGAGTATCTCAGCCTTCAACTTAACTCATAGCGTCCTCCGCTGACAGGTCAAAATATGCCTTTTGGGCTTCCCTTGTTAGGAACGGCGCCACCAGTCCAGCCCACTGCGCTTGTGGTTAGGCCTCCCTCTCTGCAGTTCTCTCGAATGTATTGAGAAAGGCCTCCACATCATCATGTGGTGTCATCTGTTGAAGAAAGTTTCTGACCCTTATTGAGCTTCTGTTACCTTGGGCAGCCGGCAGTCCCTCTGGTCTGGAAGCAGCTAGCTGCTGTATCACGCCCTTCAAAGCTCGCCGGTCACTCTCCACCATCTTGGCCACTTCAGCCCGCTGGGCCGACAGCAGGCAGTTTGTCTCCAGTTGTGCACTGACAGCCACTTTCTGTGCTCGCAAAAGGTGTGCAATTGTTTCCCTCTGTTCAGCATTTGTTTGCTGTTGTGCAGCATTAGTGATAAGCAACTGCTTAATAACCTTCTCCATGTTGCTGCCACTCTACACACCGGCCCTTTAAATCCACTGCCTATGTTGCCCACATCATCCACCAAAAGTGACATATCACAGGGGGATTGCTTGTGGTAACCAGACGCTTGCAATTCAAATGTCCAAACTAGCAGCAGTTAGGTTTTTTTTACCCTGGTGTTACAGCAAACTCTCCATAACTTAAGGACAAAAAACAATCAATAGCCTGGCTGGGCATCTGGCTACCTCACTTGGTGCCCTGTCTCTCTAACACATAGAGCCTGATTTATTACAGCTCTCCAAGGCTGGAGAGAATTCACTTTCATCAGTGAAGCTGGGTGATCCAGCAAACCTGCAATGGATTTCATTAAAGACATTTGCTATTTGCTAACAAATGTTTTGAATCCTGGACCAGATCTATTCCAGGTTTGCTGGATCACCCAGCTTCACTGATGAAAGTGTAATCTCTCCAGCCTTGGAGAGCTTTAATAAGTTTGGGCCATATTCTCAATATCAATACTGTTCACTCAGAGTTGGTAGCAAGGCTTGGACACTGGCTTTCCTGCTCCCTTCTCATGCCTGGAACACACTGGCAAATTGCAGTTCGGGTGAACATATCCCAGTCAGAGTTGGACCAAGGTTGGTCCCACCTATTTTATGATAGTAGAGTTGGACTGCTGCATAAAGTCTTCTCCAGTACATCCCAAAATCCTCAATTGGATGAAGGTCTGGACTCTATGGTGGTCAATCCACGTGTAAAATGATGTTTCATGCCACCTGAACCATTCTTTCACATTCATTCAGCCCAATGACTTCTGGCATTGTCATGTTGGAATATGTCTGTGCCATCAGGGAAAAAAAACAACCTTTGATTAAAAAACCTGGTCATTCAGAATATTCCGGGAGTCAGCTGAGCCCAACTTTGGCATATAACATTGCTGAATCTAGACCTGATCTAGTCATGAAACCCCAGATATTAGCACCACCCCCAGACACTGCTATACATATACATACTGTCTCCACAGGCTCCACACAACATTACACTGCCCCCACAGGCTCCCCAGTTCATGACACTGCCCCCACAGGCACCCCATATCATACCACTGCCCCCACAGGATCCCCATATCATAACACTGCCCCCACAGGTAACCCAGATCATAACACTGCCCCCACAGGCACCCATATCATACCACTGCCCCCACAGGTAACCCGGATCATAAAACTTCCCCCACACGCTCCCCATATCATAACACTGCCCCTCAGGCTCCCTATACAATAACACTGCCCCCACAGGTAACCCAGATCATAACACTGCACCCACAGGTAACCCGGATCATAACACTGCCCCCACAGGTAACCCAGATCATAACTCTGCCCCCACAGGCTCCCTAGATTATAACACTGCCCCCACAGGCTCCCCATATCATATTACTGCCCCCACAGGTTCCCTAAATTATAACACTGTCCCTACAGGCTTCCAAGATCATGACATGCCTCCCACGAATTGGGAATTTTCCCGGGCTGGGTATATTTAGATTTAGAAAATCTTCCATCACCAGAATCTAACTGACCACTGCTAAAGAAGACCTGGAATAGTGGTGGGTCACTCTTTTGCAAAGCTATGGCCTTTGTATTTTTTATTGGCTGTGCTCACAAGCTAAGGATGAGTCCAGGATGACCTGGGCTCAGAAGAAATATATAAAATGATGCATTGAAAGTAAATATTGCAGCAAAAGCTGGTTTTGTTATTTAGTCTTTTGATGGGTAATTATTATTATTATTATTTGCATGCTTTTAGAGCTTTCTCTTTAGTTATATGATTGTTTTCTTAGAAATCATTCTAGGCATCAGAAGTTTTACCAATGTTTTAATGATACGTGATTGGATAACTATAATTTAGTTATATCTAAACAAACACAATTGATAACTGTTTTATATTATTTAGTAGGTAAATTACTTTATATTATTTATTATTTACTAAATACTTCAGTTTTTTAAGCAATTCATTTTCCAAGTTCTTTTTAATGTAGGTAATTGCATAATTTGATTGTAATAAATGTGATTTCTCCCAATTCTTATGCACTGTGTCATGGAGCCCCTTTATGTAAAATCATTTTCACTGTGCTTGAGGTATTGTGGGAAAACAATGGTAAACTGATTATTTCCTCTGCTTTCTGTCTTCTGACCCATCTGCAGAGCAGATTTCCAAATTTATAGACATGCCTGGAAACATCAGAGAGATTATGGTGATATAAAAGGCCTGTTTTTTCTTTACAGTACACAATCGGTCTTGATAAAGTTTTTTGCGGTTTGATAACGCCCCCATTGCCAATATAATCATTGTAATTAGGATGATTTCACAAACACAGAATGTGGTAGAGGAGCTGATCATTATGTCCATTTACCTGTTCTATGTACAGTATGTATACATGCTCTGTCCATATCAAGCAGCCAGACAGTAGATGATACTCAGCAGGAGGTCTCTGGAGGAAATGTATGCACTCCAATACTTGTTTTTTATTGTTTTCCTCTACAAGCTGTTAAGAATTTTGTGCCATATTTGCTAAGTCCCCCAGATTCTGCAGGAAAATAAAAGGAATTTGGTCCTACCGGCTGACACATGGGATACCTTGCACCTTACACGGAGGTAGCAGGGTGCACAGTGCTCTGTGTTTCAGCACACAGTAGTATAAATGATGTTGGCTCGGTCTGGCGGAGTGATTTTCTTCCCAACAGATGGCACTTACTTTACTTTCCCTGACACAAGTAATGGAACTCCCACAGGCACCAATGATAGACATGATATAGCTCCTATTGACATAATTGATGAGATGTTATATTTCCTACTAACACCAATGGTTGGAATGATATTACTCTTTGGGACATCTATGATGGGACTGTTTTTATTCTTTGAGACACCAATGATGGGACAGTTTTTACTCCCACTGGCACAAATGATGGCTCCCATTGACACCATTGATGTGACCGGTATTACTCCGACTGACACCAATGGTAGGACAGATTTTTTTCCCCTACTAGCACCATGGGACTGATATAACTCCAACTGACACAAGATTGATGTTACTCCCTTTCACACCAATAATGAGCTGATTGTACTCCCAATGACACGGATGAGGGGCCTTACAATATACCACTACCATCTGTGTTCTGGCATTTTTCCTCCTATAACACCAATGATGGGACTGATAATACTCCTAGGGAGACCAATGATGCGACATATTGTACTACCACTGGCACCCAGGGTGGGGTTGATAATACTCCCAGTGAGACCAATGATGGACGTTATATAGCTTCCATTGACATCTTTCATCGGGCTGGTAATATTCCCATCAACACCAATGATGGGGCAGATTTTACTTCCATTGGCACTAATGATAGTAAAGATTTTTTTCTCCAACTGCAACCAATGATGGGACTGATACTACTACTACTACTGATATTATTCCCTTTGACACCAATAATGGACTCATTTTACTCCCTCTGACTCCGATGATGGGGCTTGATTTACACCACCAACATCGGTGATTGGGCTTTTTTTCCCAATAACAATGATGAATGAAGGGACTTATCTTATTGACACCAAGGATAGGACTTATTTCACTATCACTGACACTTATGATGGGGCTTTTGTTTACTCCTAATGACACCAACTATGAGTCCTTTTTGATTTCTGCTAACACAAATGATGGGGTTTATTGTTTTTCCATTGATACCAATATTGGAGCTTTTTTTGTCCATTGATACCAATAATGGGGCTTTTTTCTCCCACTGGCACCAACAAAAGTACTTATAATACTCCCAATGCCATCAACAATGATTCGTTTTTTGCTGACGCCAAAGACAAGCCTTATTTTTTTTTAACTGACAGCAATATTGGGGCTTTTTTGGTTTACTCTCACTGGCACCAATGATATGGCTTATTTGACTTGACACCGATTTTGAAATTGTTTTACGCCCTCTGATGTAAAAATACTGAAAACATTTCCAATCAGTGTTTGGTCTCTATCTGTTGGTATAGTAAAGAGCAGATTGCACTCTTTTTTAGTTGCAGGGTTTACATGCATTTATTGGAAGTGGTGCAGCTGAGTGGCATCTAATTGGGCACCTTAATAGATGCACAGCAATTCTGCCAGGAAAATGGTCAATATCAGGGAGAAGTTGATTTTTCCCTAGTCATTCACCCATTCACCAGTGTATGGCCACCTTGAAGTGGAACTAAACTGCCACTTTGAACTTCAGCGATTTAGACAGATGGTTATTGCAGAAAGGGGCAGGTGATGTCCCTTCTGCAATAACATATCTTACCTGCCTGATCATGCCGGTAATATGTGAAAAAGCAGGAATATATGTAGCGTTAGCTTTGATTGCTGAGGAAACCCAGCATTCCCACTTCCCTTGTACCAGGGATGGATGAATTCCTACACGTTAGCACAGGGGTTCCGTCACCTTGGCACATTCAATCAAGATGGCTGAAGATTGCCACTGGGCAGAAGAAAAAAGAAAGATGATGGCAACCTTTAAGGAAGCCCAGATAGGTAAGTGCAGTAGGCTATAGTTCTGGTTTAGGCCTACTAGAATAAAGTAAGTTAAAAATACTAGATTTTATAGCTTAATGGGAAAACAATTAAGGCTTTGTTACACAGGGGACTCAGAAAAACCAAAATATTTCCAAATTGTATCATATATGCATTTAGCCTAGAATTCAGCCTTACATCTTGCATAAAACAAAAAGAAAAAACAAGAATAAAACCATTATATATTCCCTATGTGGACATGAAGGTAAAAAAACAATCATATGGTATTTATGTATAATTAGTCGTGGTCAGATAGTTCTGACCGGAGTAGCTTCTAACTTAGATCGGATCTATTCAAACCTGAGAATTTGAGCAATTTGAGTTCATATCTGGCATTATTATACCTGTCAATGATATAGCTACAGCTGGCTGCTTGTACTACATGCAGAAGACATATCCTTTATCGAGGAACTCCGGACAGCCCTTGGTTCAGTGTATATCCCGCTGACAGCTGACATTGACCAGTGGCTGGTGTGGCTGCGCCATATTATACTCGTCATTGACAAATACATTATAGCACATTAAAAAATACCAAATCTAACTCAAATTTCTGAATCCAGTTGGATTTCCCAAGTGATCCATCTAGATTTAATCTAAGTCAAAATTTTACTGTTCTAGGCAACTCCTTATATGACATTAAATGATTATTTGTATGAATTTATCTCTGTAAACTACAATATAATTCTCCACAGCCGGTGTCACAAAAAAGTGAGAATCTGAAACAGGAACTGATTATAATGCTCCAGACTTACATAGCAAACTCCACTGACCCTGATTTATGTGTCCAGGACACTTTGTGTACATAAAATGTATACATAATGTATGAGGAACATGTTTGTAAATGACATATATCCTGCAGTTAAAGGTCCCAGGCACAGCGTAAATCATTTAAGCTTAATAAAAGGTCTGTCAGATGATAGGACATGAGATTGCACTGACCATGGGAAGCCGCCCTCCTACGATGAACTTGGGAAATGTTACATAAAAGGGAAAAAAGATTGCTGGTTGACTTGTAAAATTGTATGAGTTGATTGAATGGGATAAATATTGATTTCCTTAAAGCTGTACTCCAGGCAAACTAAATACACAAAGGAATTCTGCAATTCTGTGACATGACACATAGTACAGCTCTGTGTTTTCCTCTGCTGAGTCAGTAATATTTAGAGGTTGTAGAAGCAGCAGGCTAATGAGCTCTGACACTGTGCTCTCCCCACAAGCAATGCAGCACACCTGATTGGTTTCTTGTGCTGCTTTTCTCTCTCCCAGGCTGAGCTCCATGGGACAGGGACAGAATATCAAATAAAGTCAAATTTAGCTACGTACACTGCTGCGTTTATTTGTGTCAAATATATCTGCCATCTAATGCCAATAATGAGGGTGGAGGGGAAGGCAAGAAAAGAGAAGAAAAGAAAGGAAAAAAAAGGAAAAGAATGGAAATGGAAAGAAAAGGAAAAAGAAAAAAAAAAGGAAAAGAATGGAAATGGAAAGAAAAGGAAAAAGAAAGGAAAAAAAAAGAAAAGAATGGAAACAGAAAGAAAAGGAATAAGAAAAGAAAAAAAAAAGGAAAAGAATGGAAATGGAAAGAAAAGGAAAAAGAAAAAAAAAGGAAAAGAATGGAAATGAAAAGAAAAGGAAAAAGAAAGGAAAAAAAGAAAAGAATGGAAACAGAAAGAAAAGGAATAAGAAAAGAAAAAAAAAAGGAAGGGAATGGAAACGAAAAGAAAAGGAAAAAGAAAAGAACAAAGAAAGGAAAAGGAATGGAAACAGAAAAAAAGAAAAAAAAAAAAGAAAAGGAAAATGAAAAAAAAGGAAAAAGAAAAGGAAAATGGACAATGAAAAAGGAAAAGGAAAAGAAAGAAAGGAAAGAAAGGAAGAAAAGAGTATCCGCATTTCCATGTTTTCATGCACTGCATCTTCCTAAGTCTAATTGCCCTAACTACTGATGAACTCTAGCTCTAAATTTGAGTTTTTTTTTGCAATTTGCAATTTGCAATGTACATAAGTATGATTGATAAAGTCAGGATTTTTATAGTTAAACTATAGTAAAAGTCTTTCCATGTTATGCAGCTATTGCAGATATGGATCCGGTACTAGGGAGGAAAGTCTCTTCTTCTGCTTTATGTGTCTTCATGGATCTTGTGATGATGGTTGTGTGCCCATATCTCCTCATAGGATAGGAAGCCACACTGAAACATTCACCCAGTATGATGTGGTATGGTGACCTCTGTATGCTTGTAGACTATTAAGCTAATGGCAAACCACAGCACTCACCACAGGCTGAGATTGTGTTATACAAATCATATTCAGATAGGAAATGAAAGCAGATCTATCTCCTATACAACCCGCCACTGGAATGCTTGTCAGTGTTCTTTCCTAATACTGCAGCCTAGAACTGCAATAACCCTTGGTTCAGTATACATTTTGCATGTACATCGAATATCCAATGTGTGCAAATGTCTCCCCGGCCAAAGACTTTTTAGAGTTTTGTATAGAATACTGAGGGGTTAGAACCTCTTCAAGGTGTTTGTTCCAGTAAGTGAATTTATGTTTATTTCCTGTGTGGTCATCGGGACAGGAAGTGAGGGATAAGAAGCAGTAGGCTTTGAATGGGTTTGGCTTTAAAAAAACAGCATACAACACTAAGGCATTTGTTGGCACTGTAAAAATACAGTAAGTAAAATGTTTATCTTTTATGAGAATAGAATATGCTGAAGCACCTGGGGTACATTCTCATGACTATATGCTGGAATGAGGTATCTCCAGTTCACATTCATGGGAGTTACATCATCTCCACTCATCCAATCAGGAGGCTTGAGAATCCGAACCAGGAAGAAGACCAAGGGAAATGACAGAGGGGGGCAAAGGGCAGCAGAGGGGTTGCTTTGGTAGGTTGGTGTGCCTCTGGCATTCTGGCAAAAATTTCCAATCAGCCCTGGAAATCCTCCTGTTTGCGATCCCCGGAGCACTAGAGGTTAATTAACCTCTAGTGCACAGGGATCGCAGAAATCCTCCTGTCCGCGCAATTCCCGCAATCATTGAAAAGATGCCCGGCAAAGGAGAACCTCCTGACATTGTAATATAAGTATCTCTTACAAATGATACTGTTGTTACAGATACAAATGTATCATTTGTAAGAGATACTTATATTACAATGTCAGGAGGTTCTCCTTTGCTGGGCATCTTCTCAATGATTGCAGCTATGGCTGCATTCATTGAGAAGAGTGTTCGATCCCCGGGGCACTAGAGGTTAAATAACCTCTAGTTCCAGGGGATGGCAGAGGATTTTTATGCATGCATCATGCAGCTCTGAAAATCCTCCTGTTCAGCGAGAGCTCGACCTCTCAGCGAATCAGAAGGCCGCTCACGCTTACCGATTTGCCACGAATCGATCGAACCTAATATTCTCATTCGCTCATTCCTAGTGATGAGCACATATTTCATACATTCACCTTCTGGGAAATAAATACGTACAATATAAATATAATATATATCACAAAACCTTATCAGTCTGTCTTTTTATGAAAACTTGCTGACAATGACCTGATTTATTAAAGCTCTCCAAAACTGGAGAAGATACACTATCATGAGAGAACCTGGGTGAACTAACAAACTTGGAATGGATTTCTGATTTTTGGAATGGAATAGATTGAAAAACAAAATATATAGTTCATATGTCCCATCCATAGTAACTACAAATAAAGGATTTTATCAGGGCTTAATAATAATTATCACCAATTTAAATTCTTATTGTTTATAATATCTCAGTGAGTGTTATGTAATAATGTAATAATAGAATCCCGAGCCTTCACAATGGCGTTAGTTTTCATAGTTGTATCATCTCAGAAGGCCGTCTGTCATTTTATTGTCTGGGACCTGCTAATCTCAGGATGCCACCACCAGGACACGGAGAAAAATACATGGCCAATGGACCTCGTGTAGGAACTGCTTTCAATTGTTTTGTGAACTCCACGTCCAGCCCTAAACTCCAGATATAAAGTTATCCATGCAGTGGGGCTCCATTGCATTGCAATGGGTAAAAAATTGTTTTCTTTTTTTTGTTGTTCGCATCCCCACTGACAATGCAGGACTGCTGGTCCTGCACTATATGTAATGATATCAAAGTCCCTGGAACTGATGGAGTTGCAGGGGGAATTGGCTAAAGGTGCCCAGGTGCACAGAGAAAGGGAAGCCTACAGGAGTAAAAGATATGGTAAGTATAAACAGTTATTTTATTGTACCATTGGCTAAAACAAGCATTTAACCCTCACAATTCTTTGGTGGAGGGGGGACGGAGTAGGTTTCCTTTTTGGTTCTATTTTTTTTTTGTGTCTTCCTCTCCACTGTGACACTGGCACCATCTCATTTTCTTCTTCTGGTGTCATTTGGACACTGGTGGAAGCCAATGGGCAGCATAGCACCAGAGTTTTTTATAAGTCATTTGGGCTTTAAGGTAACAGGTAGAAGATCAGTTTTAATTCTGACACAAGATTTGATACTAAGCACTTAATAATACCTGTGTGTAAATGCGGACACACAAGATGGTACCGTTTTAGCAAGTGAATTAATGTGTTGTGGTGGAATTTTGGCAAGTTTACTGGTGGGAACTGCTACAGTTATTCCTTCACCAGGTTTGTTTGAGAACTGCTCACCTCTATTACTAACAGGTAAGTGCAAGGGGTTCTCAGATAACCAATAACAAGAAAGTGGGTCTATTGGGTGAGGTGAGGTGTAAGTGTTGCATACATGCTGCAGAGATGCATACACCTAGGTAGGTCTTTGTATGCAACTCAAAGATTTTTTTTTAATTTTGTCAAGCAGTATAACCTTTATCCCAAAGAACAGGTTGCCATACATAAAATGGAGAAAAAACCTTTATAACATGTCTATAAAGCTCCTTGTGAGAGACAGGTTACATTATCACTGACTGGTCTTAATTTCGCTCCTCGCAGCCAGCACCAGATATCACATGCCCGTGCCTTCTGACCTTGGCACAGTGGTGTTCTCAGACGTCGGGATAATACATGCCTAGCCATCAATGTCGCTGTCTGCTTAACAAACTGTTTCACAGCCAAGTCTTATGGCAGAAGGAATGTTCTCAAGTGGCACGTTATTGATTTCTTTATTAACTGCTATTGCCTCATAATTGGCATGAGAAGAAGTGGCATTAGCCGTCTTATTACTGTCAACAATAGCTCAGTACAGACAGACCAGGCTGATTCCTAGGCTAACACGTAGCAGACAGATGTTGGGTATTCATACGTTGCTCTTAGCACCTTCGGAACGGCTATCAATAGGCTATTTTTAGGAAATGGATAATCAATGTCTTCTGTGTTAGTCAGTCAAGGCCATCCTTGTGGTCAGCTCATAAATCAAAAACGCAAATGTACCAAAACATAGAATAACCGATCCGAAATAATTGTTTGGTAAACCTAAATTGAACTGGTTGTGGTTAGATCACTGTTCAACCTTTATTTTCTTATTTCTCCAGGCGAAACGAGAAACCAACCCTCATTTAGAATACGTTGGCTTCATGTGAGCCTTTGAATGGGGCTTCAACTTTTGGTCCTACATACCAGCGGAAAACCATAACACCTCCAAAAAACCATCAATACAGGCCAAGCCACGGTGCCAGCTTTGAGGCCCTTCTTTTATTTGGGATCCCCAATTGTAAATGTTAAATACATCCTAACCAAACAATGAGTGCATCAACAATAGGACACATATCAACATGAACAAAAAGTTAAAAAGCTGACCTACCTGCAGGGACAGTTTTAGACAAATTGGGACCTTCTGCAAAAATTAAGTGAGGGATTAAATGCACAAGATCACATCAGCACATGCATCCCTGGACAAGACATTGGAATTGGGCAGTTGTCCAGTTTGACCTACCCTAAGATTGGCTCCAATGGGCCCTAACTTCATGGGATGCCAATAATGTTGGTAGGAGATGGGAGGACACCATAAAAATCGATTTATTTTTTGCTAAACAAAAGTCAAACAGAAATCAAGAGTGGTAGACTCTAACAAGCTAATATCTTTCATGGGTGGCAATGCAAAAGGACCAACACAACAAAAGAAAAAAAAATGGCCATCTCTACTTATTTGAAGCCAGAGGAACAGAACGATGATAGGTAGGCAGCTTTCAAATTAAATACAAATATTCACATGTCGGATTTTAATTAAAACTTAGATCTAAAAGTTACTAAATGTCCTATTAATCATGCTCCTTTGCTGTTGTTCAAACCCAAGCAGACCAGTTGTCCTGACTTGCTACCACTGACCCCAAGCTAATTACTTTCATTAAAAGTCAACAACTCTTGCAAGCACGGCGCCAGTTTATAAGATTGCGGCACACATAAGTGAAAAAGAAGTACTTATAAAACTTTTTGAAAACCAGATTATCATCTTATCTTATGTATAATTAAAATAATATAAAGAGGGAAAAAGTACAGCTATTAATGAGGACTCGTAGGCAAATGAGAATGTGATGAAAAACACAAATTAGCAGCGAATGACTCACTTCAATTACCTTTGGTTTCTCACGAATGCTAATTGATTCTCACTTTTGACTGTGACTTGACTACACTTTAAAGTAGAACCAGAACTTTTACCAAAATGCTCACAATTAGTAGATCTAAAGGCCTTGACCATGATTATCAATGTTGCCTACTGACTTGTATTTTAATTACAGGTTGGTGACCTAACATACAGAAATCAGAGGATTAAAATTATATTCAGCCTGGTAGCGGTTTCATTGTAAGTTTATTATTAGAAGCCTATTAATTTATCTTGAAATAATTTCTAATACAAGCAACCTATCTGCATGAAGTTTGTATGTTCTTCCATGTTTGTGTGGGTTTCCTTCAGGTTCTCCTAAATTCATACTGGTGGGTTCTGCTTCAACTTATATTGGCTTTAGACAATCTTAATGATATATGACGATGGTAGAGACATCCGAGAAGACTTTACTCAAAATTTATTCCTGAGAAATCCTTAAAATAAGTCTTAGGAAACCTCTGCCTAAATCAGTTTATTGGGAGTCAGTGGGAAAAAAGTTTTGTAAACCGGTGTCCAGTGGAATGAATGCCCCTTTGGGGCTATAACAATGATTTTATAGACAACTAGATCACCATTAGAGTCATTCAGTTGGCTCTATCAAATAATTTTGGCCCCAGAACACCGCAGGCATCATCGTACCAGGATCATCCAGACACAGTGTGAGGAAGACCTATAATTCTCTTGTGGAACCCTGTTTGAAAATGGATTGTGAGCTTCTCTAGGACATGATTATGGATTATGCAAAGTGCTGTAGTATATGTCAGCTATCTATAAATGTATAAATAAATAAGTCAGATTCGGGGGCCAGGGGAGATGATTTATTTGGGGGAGTGGAGGACTTGAAACTCTATCAAGGTTTCATTTTTGCAAACTTGCCTGCCAGTCTTTCTATATATTATTATTATCCAGTATTTATATAGTGCCAACATATTCTGCAGCACTCACAATCCAATGTCCCTACCACAGTCATATGTCATTAACACAGTCTAAGGCCAAATTTTTAGGGTCAACCAATTGACCTAACTGCAATGGTTTTGCTATATGGGGGAAAACCAGAGTACCTGTAGTAAACTTGCGCAGATATGGTGAGAACATTCATGTAGGCTGTGTAATGGCTCCTATTATGCAAGTAATAGCCACATCTGTCCCCACACATGTCACCTTCAGTTTTTAGGCTCTGTAAACAATAAATATGTAACAACAAAAGGAAGACCCTATAACAGAGCAGTCGTCAACCGGTAGTCCGCTAAAAAATTTTGGTGGTCCGTGGCTCTGGCTGGTGCGCCCCCAGCGGGCTCAGGAAAAGGACCCCACTGGGGGGATGCACCAGCCAGAGCCGTGGGCCATGTCTCCCGTACAGATCACAGGCTCAGGCGATGGGTGTGTCTCTGAACGTAACCCGCCCACTCTCCCATCGCTGGTTCAGACCTGCGACGGGAGAGTGGTCAGGTTCTGGCATCATGACGTCACTATGGGGGAAGTTTCTTCCCCTTTGAGTGACACATGGCTCCCTGCGCATGCATGGTCCGTGAAATTAGTGAGGTGCTAAGGGTTGGTGATCTCTGCTATAGCTTAAAGCTCCATAAATGGCTGGATATTGGAAGAAAAAAAGCATTCATATGCAATTTTTCATCTTTACCTGAAAAGATAAACAAAAAGTGAAATAATATACAGTATACATATATATATATATATATATATATATATATATATACTGTAATTCGTTAGCATCGACCTGACAAATAAGGACAGAATATATATACACTATCACTATACATTCTTTTTAAACTGGGTCCTTTTTAACAAACACAGCTGCCAGAGAATTTGTCTGTTTTGTTCCTTTGACATCTATTAGTTTTCTTTACAATATCAGAATCCTCAGAAGTCCTTTCGCTGCCACATACTGACACTGACCACAGATGGCGCTATACTAAATGAAATAAAACAGGCCTAATATATGCCATATCAGCATATTATTGAATCACATCTGAATTTTAATGCAGACTGAAGTGAGTAGAGAAAGATGCTTACATTTTCAGTTCTTGTGAGATAATTAAAATGTCATCAATTGACTGGCATTGCAGTGCTGGCTCTTAATTACATTTGGTAAACATATTGAGCAGCAGATCAGAAGAAGAGACCACAGCGCTGAGCTGCGGACGTATTGAATTACTATCTCAGCCCTATAGAGTGCGATCCATGAACTGTGTTTTATAGGAATATAATTAGAATTCTTGCAGAGAGCCAGAGATGGTCTGGACTTTATCTCGTCCATCGGAAGACTCAGAAATGATAATCCCACTTAGATGTTATTTGACACAGAACATGGAAGTGCGGGAGGCGTTGTAATTGCTTGGGTGCTCATTCTGAAAAGTATTTTAAAAATAACCAGAGCAGAGTTAAAAGTAAAATGAATTCTTAAATTACTATGATTGTGCTGGACTACCTATGAAAAAGTTTACATTTACCCCTTGTAATATGTTGGCGCTATATAAATCCTGTTTAATAATAATAATAATAATAATAATAATTTAACTTTACCTGAAGACAGCTATGGAGCTAAGAGGCCTCATAAAGATCTGCATGCTCATAACATAAGCTGTCCATCAGCTAGCAATGATCACGATTTTTACGCAATTGCTTTTGTACAAATTTTAGCAAAATTTGACTCATCATGAATTACATTGACAATTTTAGTTTTTAAAAAGCCCCTAAATATGGTTTTACCAAAATTAAAAAATTCAAAAGGACCCATGGAAGCATAGCCCAAGTAAACTTAAAAAACATTTTTTGTTGTACATCTTAGTATCGTTATGAAAACGTAAATTTAATTTTCCCACCAACTTTTTAAGTTGATTGCAAAGCCCCAAAACATAGTATTGTCAATCAAATTGCTGGTGGAGGACAGGCTGGGGGGCTATGAGGTTATGTTCTAACTAAAACAAAAATGAAAACACTGAGCTGAAATAAAAAAGGTAAAGTATAATTCAAAAACTGCATTCAACAGCCCTCAATTTTTGAGTTATTCACAAGATACAATTGGCACCAAAATTTATGCAGAGGTCCAATTAGGACATGTAGGTATGTACAGTATATGTGCATAGGTACCCCAAACAGATACCCGTCCTCCACACCCCCCCAGAAATTTTCTGTTGCCAATTTGTTTAGAAGCTTACTTTAAGTTGCAATACAGCCAGAAGTCCAGCGCTTGTTATATCCACAGAGACCCAATCTGAATAGCTCAGAGGAGGGCCACTCTCCCCTCCTTTCCTACTCTCATAAACAGGCCTATTTGAATTTATACTTTGCAGTAGCGTTCAACAAAATTACAAGCATTAGCTAAACTCGAAATGCTAATCTGCTATATATGTTCCCTTGATTTGCTAAAGCATCTCTAGGCCAATATGTTCCAAGGTTGTCAAGTTTGGAGAAGAAGACTTTGGATCAACCACCTGCACCGGGTTGGAGCTGAGCTGGTCCCCCTCACAGCAGAAGACCTCTCGCCATCAGTGTGGGACAAAGGGTAGTTCTGTACCGGGCCCATAATCAAAGATTGACTTTTGCTGAAGTTTTAGACATGGTGGAAGGGGTCCCAGGAAATTTAACAAATACGGGCCCAGAAATTCCTGATTGGTGGCCTTGCTGTATGCAGCCAGTGCTGGGCTTTATTGGCCCCACTAACCCAAACTCACCATGCTTTTCAAATATAATTTCATGGAGGAATCCTGTAAAATAAAAAAAAGGTATAATGGTATTTATTAATAAAATACAGTATTTATATAGTGCCGACATATTACGCAGCACTGTAGATTGTTATGTCACTAACTAATGCTTTGTGGGGCTAACAATCTAATGTCCCTACAATAGCCATATGTCATTAACACTCTAAAGTGAAGTTTGGGTGGAAGCCAAATAAACTAACTGCACATTTTTGGAAATTGGGAGGAACCCGGAGTACCCGAAAGAAACCCACATAAACATGGGAGGAACCTGCAAACTCCATGCAGATAGTGCCCTGGCTGGGATTTACCTGGCACTGCAAGGCCCAGAGTGCTAACCACAGAGCCACTTTGCTGCCCAAAAAATGTATAAAAAATAAATATTTAAAAATGACTGATGATAAAAATCTTTATTGGTCTTCATACATTTTTCATTATTCCTTCCAAAGTAAATATCCTCCTGAGGCCAGGCTGAGCTCACATAACAATAGTTGTAATAAGTTTCTAAAACTTAAAGCAACTTGTGAATGGAATTATCAGATATTTTATACACAGCATTCAGGATATCAAGCTGAGTGGTCCTCTAAGAAGTCGTTGTTGTTCTAAGTGATAAAGCGATAGGAACAATCGTGAATATAGAATAGGCGGTGCAATAAAATATGTCATAAAATTGCTCTTTGCATGATCTCGCAATCATACGTATTTTACCTTGCCCGTATTTTACCATGCCTGTTTATGCAAACCGAAAAGGTACTCAGCTTAATTCGCTGCATCAAGTGATTAGAAAGCTGCTCCAGCTGAATATCTGAATGCCAGAAATGAAACTCATATTTATGAATTGACTAACCTGCCAAAGTTTGATAAAGGAATAAATGAACTTTTGTGATTGTGACTCCCTTGCTATGCCATATGGCTGCAAGAGAGGGAAGGTGACGGCATTTCTCAAAGTTTGTGGCTCTGGGGACCTTGTGCCACTGCCCTACATAAAGAATAAAATACAAATTCATTTTATAGGCAGCAGAAGTAGTGAGGAGCAGGGTTCTCAACCAGGATTCTTCCAGAGGGTTCCTTGAGAAAATAGCAATTTGTGCCTTTTACGTCAATTTCATTGATCCCTATGATCATTTTGATCAATATAAGGGGCATTCTTCCTAGTAACCCCCACAACAATGTACTGTGAGCTGTGGATTATTTATAGGAGGGGTTCCTTGAAGACCTAAAAGATTTTTTTTGTAGAAAATTTTGCAAAATTTTGACATGCCAATTTTGTTCATTATTAAAAAGCCTAAAATATGATTTTACCAAAATTATTGGTCAGGAGTCAGAAGGACTTGCGGGACATATCCCAAGTAAACTAAAAATATATTTTTTGTTGTACATCTTAGTATAGTTTTCTACACACAGATAAAGTGAAATAACATTACATTAGTAATACAATTAAGTTGAATTGCAGTCTGACCCCTTGTAATGACCTTTTGCGGGGTTTTCTTAAGACTAAATACTATACAGAGTACTCCTTAGTGTTATTAAATAGTCCAAATACCCATGAAGGGATAACGTGTAAGAGAGCCCTTGTAGGAGAAATGTATTTCTCAAATCCTAAAACCCAACACATTTCACCTAAATGGGCTTCCTCGGGGGAGCGAAAGATGTATGCCCTACAGTTTTGGTCCTGAGTGGAAGATTACAGTCCAAATAGATAAAAGAAGAATATTTCAGGGTATTAGCCAAGGAGCATAGTCATAGTCAAGAGATTTTGTCAAGGAAAAAAAAGAAAAAAGTTTACAGGAGTATTGTGTAACAGCAGAGGCCAGCTAGCAATCTTGGGTGCCGTCTGCTATGCTGATTGCCTAAAACAACCTCTTTTTGCTCTCCATCATCCCTTTGAAGTTGAGTTTATTGGTGTGGATGATACACATAGCACGCTCTCTGGCTGGTTTACCCATTAAATAGTTCAGTTATTTTAAATTGGTGAGACCTTTTGGGTGGCCTTGGGTGGGTTCCATCACCTTTTTGCCTGTACCTCCTATAGACCCCTTATAGACCCCTTATAGACCCTAAAATACTTCTTTTTGCTCCCCATCAACCTTTTTAAGTTGAGTTTATTGGTGTGGATGATACGCATATCTCTGTCTGGTTTCCCCAATAAATAATTCAGTTATTTTAAATTGGTGGCCTTGGGTGGGTTCCATCACTTTCTTGCCTGTACTCCCTTATAGACCCCTTATAGACCCCTTATAGACCTCTTACAGACCCCGCCATGCTAAGGTCTTGCAGCAATAAACCATTTCATGATGTACAGGATCTATGAGGGGTTAATAATGGGAGCCCCTGGAAGGACAACATGTAATTCTCTTTACCTGCTGAATTTTTTGCATGTGAATTTTTGGTGTTGCTGCCCTTTAACCCTTTATGGAAATCAGCCAACCCCAAATCTGAATGCCCAGTTCAGAATAAACAGCTGTTTTGATGAGTTTGCAGCCACTTTATACAGAAATAAAAACTTCAGCCTGTGGCCGGCGGCTGGATGCACATTCGGTCGTTTTGCTTACTGACCACAGGCTCCCATTGATCAATTTTAAATTGGATTATTGTTGGGGTTAAAAGCGCCTGAACAGCAGAAAGTGTTTGTGGTAAGTGGCAAACGGGAGATTGATAGCGGAATGATCACGGCGAGTGACAAGACACAAGACTGAATTGATCACTGTCATCGGCCCGGTGGTCAGCCGTCTGCCCTTTGCTGCCCGAACGAAACATCAGAATAATGTTTAGACAAACCTATTTGATTTCTGTAGTAATGGGTATGTCAACCAAATTACAGACCTTCCCGGGGTCAAAGGGAGATCATTTTTCAGGCTGCTCGAAGTATTAACGTATTACATTTAAAAGGGAGGCCGCAATTTCCAAAGCTAGGCCAGCGGAATGATGAAAAATGATTGCGGAGATCTGACTTTTGTTTAAAAGACATTTTTATTTTCAATGCGTTCAGCACAGAATGAAGCGATGTTTATATTACAGAAATCAAATGCACATTCTGCTCTTTGAATTAATTCCTAGTAAAGTGTATAGGACTTTCAGTGGCGGATTATGATACAGTCTGTATAATGAAATAGAACATATTCATGGTACGCCCTGATTCTCTGACATTTAATATCACGGGAAGAGGGATAAAGGAGAACTCTGCTATGAGCAATGATATCTGAATCGCCTCCATAATGGAATCCTGGTGTAGGTTGAAAAAATAAAAAATAAAACGAAAATGTCTTTTTATTTGCAAATAGTTATATACAAATAAGGCCTACAAGTCAATAATTCAGTGCCAGTGGTAGGGAGGGCGTAGAGATTGGAATGATCCCCCGAAATGGCACAGAGGCGGCTTGTATCAGGTTTTAAATCTAATTTTTCAGTATTTCCCCTCAGTGCCTTTGAGAAGGTAAATAGTCCAGGAAGTGAGAGCAAATCTCCCCAAGGGGACATAGACAGCATGAAAAACTTAAGGTACTAAACCATCTATGCCTAAAAAAACTTGATTGGAGTTTAATATCTGCAGAATGGAAGCTGGATGCATCGGCTGTAATCCATTTTCATAAAAATAATATATTACTGTTATTTGACTGTTTTTCTGGGAATAGACCTGTACTGTAAGCTCTGTTTATTTCTATCACTATAGATATGCACTGCCTCCCATCACTGCGCCTGATTTAATAAAGCGCTCCAAGCCTGGAGAAGATACACTTTCATCTGTGAAGCTGGGTGATCCTGCAAACCTGGAATGGATCTGGTTCAGGATTGAAAACATTTGCTAACAAGTTACTTTTAAGAAATACATTCCAATTGTGATGGATCACCCAGCTTCACAGATGAAAGTGTATTCTCTCCAGCCAGCCTTGGAGAGCTTTAATAAATCAGGCCCATTCTGAGAAGCTCAGGGAACTTTCTCACTCAGGGCTCAAATGGATAACCAAGGCCATTCACATGATCTAAAAGAAAATGTAATTCTCCATAAAATATACCCAGGGCTTACCCAGGACAGTTCAGAATGTTCCTATACAATGGCAGACATAGCGGAAGTGACAGCAGAAAAGCAAACCTTGCTGTTGGTGTCATGAAGACAAAATAATCCCCATATATTAGGTGTTGGTAGGAGTAAAATAAACGCCATATTGATGGTAGAAGCGGAGTATTGGTGTTCAGTGGCTCAGTGGGTTACAGCCAAGCCTAACATACCTGTAATGTTGGATACTGAACCCCTGATACTATTCGGCCAAATGTCCTGGTTCCTCTGGGGCTGCTTGCGGGATATGGATGATGCATGGTCAGGGTTTGGGATATTTGGCAGCTATGTTCTCCTGCTGGCCGCTGGCAGTGAATAAATACCAGCATATTCCATAACTTTAGCAATAGGTAAGAGGGACATTTTTTTTGCTCAAAGCATGCAGGCAAATGGCACATCCTTGGCACTCACATATTTTGCAGATCATAAGATATGCTATCCAAAAAATGATTTGTTAATCCATAAAGTGCCCTTTTCACAATTACAGTTTGTTTCTGTTATATTGGCTTTTCAAAGTAACAAATGGAAAAATTAAGAGGTTGGATAAAGGTTCAGTGCAAAATACCACCTTATAATAGTTAAATAATAATTTATTTATATAGAAGTATACATATTCATCAAAAAGGGTGAGAGCTGAGGAGGAGGAAAGAAGGACGGGGGAAATAATAGTGAAAGAAGGAAAATTCCTTTAAATCATTTGGGATGTATGAATTTCGGTATCTGAAGATCTTGCTCTAATACTTACAGGAATGTTGAATACCAGGTTTCTCACAGTGTTCAGTGGTTTGCCATCTCCTACTTTACTATTGTGTCCTAACTCAGCTGTATGGGCCACATAATGCAGTAGCATACATGGCCATTGACACTGCTGGAAGTTTTGGATTCTGCAGGACTTTTAGATTTGTGTATTTCTATACTGCTGTAGCAATAGAGGAAAGTATTCAGTTAAATAGGAACACACCAAGGAAGGTGTGAATGCCCAAATCTCCAAGGTGGTTAGGAAGCAGGACACCTATGGCAAGATCTATTCAATGAAAGCCCCAAGGAGTTACTTCTGTGGCTAGGATAGTGATCACATTGTGCAGTGATGTGCGGCTTTCCAATAGATTTGTAAGATTTGTTAAGGAAGAATTATTTCATTTTACAAAACTAGGAAACATTTTAATCCGTGTGTTTAAAATCTGCACCATATTTAAGAAAGAATGCAGCAGAGATGGAATCAGATTGGCTTTTTGGAAACATGATTAAATTCACAGTCATCATAAAATCTTCTATTTTGTATTAATGCCATATAATAGCAGTCAATGCACAGACATTACACAAATATTAAGTAGACAACAAAAAGTGTAAAACTTTGTGATTTTATCAGCATAAGTCCTGGGAAGGAGGAGGGACAACAGAGGGACAAGTATGTTCAATCTTATCCAGAGTCTCTAATTAGCTGGATAACCCACAATCCGGTTAGTGCTTGAATCAAGAGAATTGAGTGACTGATTACTGTTTATCCAACTTAAAGAGTGCAAAGAAAATACCAGAAGATGCAATTTAAAAGTAGATTAACCCCTTGCATGCTAGAATTAAAGGATCAGAGATGATAGGTGGGTGTATTGGTTTTATTTGCTGCAAAACACATGCAACAATTGAAACTGCAGTTGATGTTGAACTCCAGACTTCCCTTCAGTCTTGCACAGTTGTATAGACTTCTCTCTGTCTTCAAATCGCTTCCTTTGCTTACAGCTTCCCACAGTGTGCACTAAAAGCTACAACAAACCAGACAGATCCCCTGGAATTTCCCTCCCAGACCCCCCTATTGCATTCACTGGACTTTTGGTTCATTTTTTAATAGGAGTTTAGCTAAATGTGGATTTAAAAAAAAAATCACCAAACTATCAATGATTTATATCTGATATTCACTGAATCATTCCCTGTTCCATTCCATTTTTAAATGCCAGTTATTTGTTCTCCACGAGGGAATGTTTCAATGAATGTCAGATCCCCTGCTTTATAAATGGACCCCTATTATATATTTATAAAAAGATGAATGATTGAATTGCTGAAAATTTGCCTTTTTATTTGCATATTTTGTTTTCACTCTTTTAAACAATTTGCACACTGGGTTCATTTGTAAAAATGTTTGAATCACATAAAGTGATAAGTAAAGACTGATTCACTCATTTGATAAAGTTTGGATAGGTGTTAGATGAATGTTCAGTGAAACCATTTATAAATAGACCCTTGTGTGTTTTATTGTTGACTTTTTGTTATAAATGTAAATCTTTTTTAATGTAGCGGTATATAATATTATTATTAGTAATTTGTATTGAATCACTGAAGTCCTAGATTGTAAGCTCCTCTGGGCAGGGTCCTCTCCTCCTGTTTCACTGTCTGTATTTGTCTGTGTTTTGCAACCCCTATTTAATGTACAGCGCTGCGTAATATGTTGGCGGTATATAAATCTTGTTTATTATTATTATTATTAATATTATTATTAGTAATAATGATAATAATAATATTAATAATATTTATTGTAAGAAAAATTAACAATAGGAATAATACCATTGTATTGTACAATTCTCTTACTTTGTATGAATTCTGATAAAATAATAGAACAGTGCCACCTACTGGCCAGACGAAAATATCAGCATGTCCTATGGGAGCTGTATCACACATTCACATCCCCAGGACAGCACTTTAAAGATTGTTCTCTATGAGCATTGGTGTCTCATAGCATTACTTATTTATTCAGTCTCTAAAGTGCTGTGCATTACTTCATGCTTAGGTGGAGTTCTTTTTTTAAATATGGCTAAGCATCCTATATAGAGTATTTGCAAAGCTCGGTGTACAATTCCCTTTTTTTATATTGTTTCTCTTTATTTACTATCACATTTGTTTGTTTTTTCTATACACTCAATTGGAATGAGCGATGTGTGTCTCTCAGGTCAGTTTAGGTGACACCAATGATCTTTTTGGCTATCTCTAAAGGTGACATTCTTCCCAATGGCCAGTAATATAACAGACATTCTTCCTACTGACCATCATGCCAATATACTGCAAGTGGATATAGTAATTATAGAAGGGGTTTCCTGAAAACCTGAAAGTTATTTTAGAACCCCCCCCCCATGTTTTACTACATATTATACACAGATCAGCTGAACATTAAACCACTGACAGGTGAATAATGATGGTGATCTGATTGCATTTGTCATGGGGTGAGATATATTAGGCAGTAGGTGAACTGTCAGTTCTGGAAGGTGAAGTGTTGGGAGGAAGGACAATGGGCAAGTGTAAGGACCTAAGTGATTTTTATTATGATGGCTGGATCATAAGGTGAGAGCATCTCCTAAGCAGCAGGTATTGGGGTTCCCAAATGCAGGGGTTAGCACATAAAGTGGTCCAAGGAAGGCCATCTGGTGAATAGGCAATGCCATAGGTGCCCAAGGGTCACTGATGTCTGTGGGTGGGGAAGAAAGGGCTAGCTTATCTGGTCCAGTCCTACAAAAGAGTTGTAGTAGAACAAGTCATATCCCCGTGCAGAACCCTGCCAACCCCAAAGCACCTACAATGGGTCAGAGTGCCCATGCAGTACCCTGACAAAACCAAAACACCTACAATGGGTCAGAGTGCCCATTCAGTACCCTGACAAACCCAAAATACCTACAATGGGTCAGAGTGGCCATGCAGTACCCTGACAAAACCAAAACACCTATAATGGGTCAGAGTGCCCATTCAGTACCCTGACAAACCCAAAATACCTACAATGGGTCAGAGTGCCCATGCAGTACCCTGACAAACCCAAAACACCTACAATGGGTCAAAGTGCCCATGCAGTACCCTGACAAACCCAAAGAACCTACAATGGGTCAGAGTGCCCATGCAGTACCCTGACAAACCCAAAGAACCTACAATGGGTCAGAGCATCCATGCAGAGCCCTGACAAACCCAAAGCACCTACAGGGGGTCAGAGTGCCCATGCAGTACCTTGACAAACCCAAAACACCTACAATGGGTCAGAGTGCCCATGCAGTACCCTGACAAACCCAAAGCACCTACAATGGGTCAGAGTGCCTGAGCAGTACCCTGACAAACCCAAAACACCTACAATGGGTCAGAGTGCCCATGTAGTACCCTGACAAACCCAAAGCACATACAATGGGTCAGAGTGACCATTCAGAGCCCTGACAACCTACAAAATCATTTACAATGGGTCAGAGTGCCCATGCAGTACCCTGACAAACCCTAAACAACTACAATGGTTTTAGAGTGCCTATGCAGAGCCCTTTAAACCTCAAAAACCTCACCTACAATGGGCTAAAGTGCCCATGCAGAACCTGTCAACCTCCAAAAACATCTACAGTGGGTCAGAGTGCCAACACAGAGCCCTGTCAACCTCACAAATCACCTACAATAGGCCAGCGTGTACTTGAAGAGCAATTTCAACCTCTGGAAGAACCTATAGTAAGCATTANCCATTCAGAGCCCTGACAACCTACAAAATCATTTACAATGGGTCAGAGTGCCCATGCAGTACCCTGACAAACCCTAAACAACTACAATGGTTTTAGAGTGCCTATGCAGAGCCCTTTAAACCTCAAAAACCTCACCTACAATGGGCTAAAGTGCCCATGCAGAACCTGTCAACCTCCAAAAACATCTACAGTGGGTCAGAGTGCCAACACAGAGCCCTGTCAACCTCACAAATCACCTACAATAGGCCAGCGTGTACTTGAAGAGCAATTTCAACCTCTGGAAGAACCTATAGTAAGCATTAGCCTGCTCGGTGTGTATATATATATATAAATAAATTAAATAAAAGTATTTTTGCACCCAGAAAAGGGGGTTCCTTTGTACCTGATTATATGTCTTTTCTTAGCTGCACTGGTAAACAAAGCCTGTTGATTACATACCTCAATATCTCAAGCTGAGGAGATAAATTATTCACATTGTTCCAATTTATTCTAATTTAAAAAAAATGTGAATTTTGGGTGAAAACATTGATAAATAGACCACTTGTTAAATTCTAAGGTGCAGTTGTAGTTGTTGGGGAGGTGGAAGTGTGATGAGGGGTGGGCACTGTTAAGTCCACAGCTCCACCTGGTCACATATGAAAATACAAAATATTCACAGGCAATACCAATATTTACCAGTAGGTATTTAAAAGCCTTGATTGATAATTATAATAAAACAAATCTATATGAACCTGCTATACCTCCTTCTGAGTGGAAGCAAAGAGCAGCTTGTGTGTCTATAGTGTAACACACAGCCCATACCCCCGAGAAATGATGAGAACTCCATTAGCAAATCAGAAATGACAGGCACAGATTAATCTTTCACCTCTGGGACGATTTGCCGCTGTAAACCATTCTGTTACATTTAGAATAACCTCTAGAAAATTACAGGTTCTGGTAAGTGGTGACATTTTTTTTAATTAGCCGGAAAATTATTTGTAATTGACAAATATTGAGAGAGCAATTTGGAAGGTTTTCCTACACATTTTTACCGGTACATTTATTTATCTATATGAAAAGTTGGAAATCAATGACTGCAATCATAAGAACTCCAGGCACAAATAAAATATTTCAATCATTCAATCAAGTAGTCATTCAAGATCATTAATATTATTTACAAATACTGATACAGTTAAATCATCTGAATCTGCTCTTACTTTTATTTCTTCTAATTCAGCAGACTGTAGGACTGTAGATATCCAATCACTGAACTCGTTTATGCAACTTCAAAGGTGAACTTCAGATCTACAGCTTTTCATAAAATAATACCAGGTGATTGCTTGGGTAAATGAGTGATAATGTTCCGTCCACCCTGTCTACTGGTCAATGATGATTGCAAACAAACCAGGCAAATAGGAAGAGGGGTCCCCAGATGCCCTCTATTCCAGCTCTGAACCTTTGCCATGTGGTCAGGGCCCTGGACAGTTGC
>NC_092858.1:165881346-165922327 GCF_032062135.1 Pyxicephalus adspersus
AGGAAGGACTCTGTATGTATAGTTAGGTGAGAGAATGTGACCCACACCACCCCCTACTTTGTTGCCAGGTCTAGGGGTATGTGTAAAGTGCAGGCCTCCATAGGAGAGAGCAGCGGCAGAGGCAGAGTCAGAAGAGGAAAGCCAAGTTTCAATGGGAGACAGGAAGTTCAGAAATTTAGAAAGGAGAAGGTTGTGTAAGGAGGTTAATTTATTGCTAACAGATCTGGCATTCCATAGACTGCCAGAGAGAGGGGGTGAGAACTTATGGGTAGGGTAAATTTCCAACAGGGGCAAAGTAGAGAATTGCTGGCAAAAATGCATTACAAAGTAACCATTTTATTTAATCACAATACAAATATGTTTACACATTATACACAAACAGAATAAAACCCTGATGTGATCACTAAGGAAATACACCAGAAACAAACAATCCTCTGCTATCAAAAATAATTCTTGTATACCCAACGCATTTCGGGGCCAAAAACCACTTCTTCAAGAGATAGATAGCATCATAGCAGGCTAAAACACCCAGTACCTGATTTGAAAAAACACATACAAACTTAAAATCACTCTTTGTACATTACACAAACATATAATCAAAAATCAACATTTAAATATCAATTACCCTGAGTGATGGTAAGGCATATATCATAATACAACAATGTTTTTGTCATCAGCTCTGGATAGGAATCAGCAGCGTAAATTCGCCCAGTTGACCCTAAAACCAGCCCTGCTCCAATTGTGCTTCTGCTTTGCCACCTTGTCAAGTGATCATCCCATGTAGACTACAATTGGGTATTTTAAAAACACTCAAGTTGGAATTCACATTGTTTTCAATGAGCTGTATTACAGCTGATCTACCAGGCTGCCAGACGATGACGGTAAAATATGAATGAAGGTAAAATATGGCTCAGCCATTCCAATCACTGTCATTCCAAGTGTCTCAATAGAAAGAACCCTAATTAAAAAAAAAGGGGGAAAAATGAATCTTTGTACCACATCTAAGAACTGATAATCTGCAATCTATTACAATTTTGTTCAGATTCTCAGAAACACCCTTTTATCAATAGAGCAGTGGAGTTCTCCTTTAAAGCTCATCACCATTACTGAATTCCTATCTTCCAAGCAAATAATGTGATAATGCAATCTTCATGCAGTAAACAAACACATTGCACTTATTAGAGAGCCCCCAAATCCTCCTCATTATGTGGCAATATCGGGCAGACACACCTGACTCTTCAATTAGCCCGGCTCAGAGATCAGGAAATGGAGAATTCTGGGTTGGAGGCATCAATAATTGAATGAAAGAAAAAGTCATAAACATATTTGTTCTTCCTGCAGTGTGAATGAATGGGATTCTAAGTGTATAGTAAACACACAGTAATTGCCTGTAAATGAACATTCAATGAAGATGAAGAGGGGGGATCTATCTTCTTTTCTTTCCAGAGTGTTTCCTACTGAACCTTTTTTTTTTTTTACTGTCGCCCATTAAGGGCCGCTGATAAGCTGCAGTGGATGCATTGTGCACATTTGTGGTGACCTCCATAGAAAGTAATGGTATACAGCAGGAGTGGCTTTCTGTTAATGAGCTAGAAGACTTCTTACAGCAATTATCACATATTAAAGACAAGAAGAGTCAAGCACGGAATATATAATATAAGCTTCATCTAAAATAAACAGACTATGGGCTGGAAAGAGTTATATGTGAATGTGAACAGCTGAAGGTACATAATCTTATCATTGGGTTTCTTTTTTTTTCTTGTGATACTATGTTTAGTTTGTAAATGTAATGTTACCAAGCAATTTATCACTAATACCTATTTATTCTTGGGGGTATGTAATGAGCCAATCATGTGGCAGCAACACAATTCATAAAAAAGAGATTCAAGTCTGGAGCTCAGTTTATGATTGCATCAACCACAATAATAGGGAAAAATTAGATTTCAGTGATCTTGACTCTGGCATGGTCGTTGGGTCAGATGGGTTAGTTTCAGTATCTCTGTACCTGCTGATCTTTTGGGATTTGTATGCACAATTACTGGAGATTAGGGATGAGCGAGCCAGAATAATAAATTCGATCTTGCGGCGAATCATGCCTTTCTCGCTTACCGAAAATGTAAGCGAGAACGGCCTTCTGATTTGCCGAGAGGTCGCGCTCTCGCCGAAAGCGGGATTTCCAAGGCTGCATGATTATGCAGCCCTGGAAATCCTCTGCGATCCCCAGACACTAGAGGTTATCGCACACTCTTCCCAATGAATGCAGCCACATCTGCAATCATTGAGAAGATGCCTAGCACAGGAGAACCTCCTAATATTGTAATATAAGTATCTCTTACAAATGATACATTTGTATCTGTAACAACAGTATCATTTGTAAGAGATACTTATATTACTATGTCAGGAGGTTCTCCTTTGCCAGGCATCCTCTCAATGATTGCAGCTGTGGCTGGATGCATTGTGTTAATAAACCTCTGGTGCTCCAGGGATCACAAACAGGAGGATTCCCAGGGCTGAATGCAGCTCTGGGAATCCTCCTGTTTTAATTTCCTCTTCCAATGGTTTGCGAAATTAGTTTGCCGAAATTTCACGCAACCATTGGAAGTTCTAGGAAATTTTCGTGAGAATTCCAAAGGCACTGGTGATTACTATTATTACTTTTATTATAAATATTATTATTATTATTATAATAATAAACAGGATTTATATAGCGCCAACATATTATGCAGCACTGCACATTAAATAGGGATTGCAAATGACATACAGATACGGACAGTGACACAGGAGGAGGAGAGGACCCTGCCCCGAAGAGCTTACAATTTAGGAGGCCAGTTCCAGCTGACAATGCATCTACAGGCATCTGAGAATACATCATGAGGGAGATGGACTATAACATCAGAAGACCATGTTGTGTTCTACACCTGTCAGCCAAAAACAGAAACGTAGGAATGAAATGGGTCACCGAAACAGGAAAGACTGGAAAAAAGAAGCCTGGTCTGATGAATCTTGAATTCTGTTCGAGCATACAAGAGGTACAGAGAGAATTTACCCGTGGATCTGTTATTCTTAGGGAGGTGAGCTATTCTGCAGCCTCTTGTAACTTTTTAATGACCAAGACAAACTCTGCAATTGTTCATTTTTGCCTTTGAAAGCACAGCTTGCTCCAGAAGTTAATGAATGTCTAGGCTCCATAAAGTTTTTTTGTCTTTTTTTGCCCTGTGATTACCTAACAGTGAGGATTATATACAGTAACTGATACCATACTGCCTAATAATATGTTGAAACTGTTCCAATTGGAAAGCTGTTCATCTCAGCCTTTGGTGAGTTTATGACATTTTATATTGTGCTTTTCACTGTTTTTTACAAAACTTATCTTTAAACTGTAGTAGCATCCAGAGTGAATAAAATGATTTTCTATAGAATTCTACTGGAAATCACGTTTCGGTTAACAAAGATTTCGGCTAACACATGTGATTCCGGAACAAATTATCTTTGGTAGCCTTTGTTAGGTATCACTGTATATTGCAAAACTAGTGTGTATATATAAATGCATTTGTGTTATACTGTTGGGGTAGGACTGGTGGAAAACAGCACACAATGCATGATAGAAATTAATTTTAGTTGAAATTTATCTAAAAAAAGTGAAAGTTTATCCAAGTAAAAAGTCAGTTCCAACCAGATCTGACAGCAAATAAACTCAGTTATGTACAATAACCAAACTCCTAAGTTTGGAAGTGCATATAACAATAGTCCTGCAGAATGACAAAGCTGCCACAAATCACTGTCTATGGCCACTATTTTAGGGAAAGCCAATTAACTCAAGTGCATCTTTTTGGGATGTGGGAATAAACCCACACACAGATATAACATACTAACTCCATGTAGATAATATTCTGGCTGAGTTTGGAACCTGGGACCCCATCACATCAAAGGCAAACTCCAAAATTGCATGAGTTGCCTTCCAAGTGTAATCCTACCTGAGTATTATGATTATCCAGCATTTATTTAGCACTTTACAAAGTCCAAAGTCATATCACTTGCTGTCCCCCAAAGGAGCTCACAATCTAATGTTCCTACCATAGTCATATGTCATTACCACAGCCTAAGGTTAATTTGGGAGAAGACAATTAACCGAACTGCATATTTTTGGAATGTAGTAGGAAACCGGAGTACCCAGAGCAAAGCCACGCAGAACGAGGAGAACCTGCAAACTCCATAGAGTCCTGGCCAAGATTCAAACCTGGGACCCAGCGCTGCAAAGGACAGAAAGCTAACCTCTGAGCCACCATGCTGCCTTTACAGCATAAAATCTTAAAGAACACCTAATTTATTTTTTATATTATGCGTCTTCTCATTTTCTAAGCAAAGCTTAGTGTTGGAATGCCTAATATTAAAGTAGCTCTTCTTGTCCACCTTTAGGAGTCCAATACTTTCTGACATTTAGTCAAGGAACCAAAGTTGTCTTTTGTAGGAGTGGCCACATTGACTAATTATCACACAATTTTCACCAAATTTCTATTCCCAATCAGCACCCGCTCTGTTACCTCCACTGGGGACAAGCGACAACTGTTTCATGCTTACCTCGTTTTACAGAAATCTTCTCATCACAGACCTTACTGTGGTAATTATCCAATTAGGCATGAAATAATAATAACAATGCTCATGGATGGCTAAATATCCATTTCTTGAGTCTTTTCAAGCATTTTATGGAGTTGGGCCAACTTGGTCAATGAACTGTGTCTGTCCAGGATGGAGAACTCTAATCGGGTCTAGTTGTGTTACAGCACCAACAGGAGGGTAAAAAATCAAACTACCTATGAAGAAAAACCTTTCACCCAACAACTGAATTGCAAAGTTTTTTTCTGAATATAAACCTCTATTACTATGTCATGGTGGAAGAAGTGGAGCCAAGCTTTTTGAACATTCCTTACAACTGGGGGATATTTTGTCCATGGCTTAGGTTGAAATGCTAAACTCTAAAAGCCTTTTGAGCATTGGCATCATGATCAAGCATTAAAATGTTATTCAGGTCCTGCAGGAAGGGTTAATGGTTCCATGGTCATCCATGGCCATCTTAAAACAAACCTTGAAACTTAATCTAAACTAAACCTAGTGGTGACGTCATTGGGTCTACATGTTTCACAAACTCGCTGAACCATTTGACATATCTGTACGGTATGGCACTTCATGACAAGCCAGTGACCAAGGACATCCCCTTGGGATTTGTTCTATAGAACTGCCTCTCTGTGATTGTTGTCAGGGTTTCCTTCAGTAAAACTTTATTTTTTTCATTCTTCACAATGACATCTTTCTAAAAGCCTTCAATTTCAGTTTTTTTTGTAATAGCTGGATCCATCTTAGTATATGTCTGCTATAACTGCCTCAAGCCAATTCCCTCTAAATGAATTAAAAATGCAAATCTAATACCATAATTGTGTAATATGATAAGGCTGGCAGCTCAATCAATACCATCTACCTCGGTCAATAATAGGTCTATGATGCATGTTTGTCAGAACTGACCAATCTCACTTTATCACTGGCTCTGCGGCCCGTCCACATCTATAAGGAATGACATTTTATTGCTGGCCTCCTATCAATCAGCTCTCGTTTTTTTAGATGTGCGCTGTCGTCTCGCAGGCTACAAGCCCTGAGGTTTGCTCTTTCTAAGCAGGCGTCAGTGACACAATATAGGTTAGAGGCTGTCAGGGATTGTTGAAGGCACCACTAGGATTTTCCTCACTGCTTCTTAATTGCCCCATCATGTTTATCTACAAATGGCTTCAGGAAGATGTCAAATGTCATACAAAGCATTCAGATACCTGTACGTCTATGGAAGGGCCAATAATTTTATTAGTCTTAAAGTGAACATCTCAATATAAGCAATAAGGGGCTGTGAACGAAATTGGGAGCTCCAATAAAGCTCTTGTTCCCAAAAATTTCCAAAGCATGAACGCCATTCGACAAACCTGTATGCAGACATTGTTCATCAATCCCTAATCTGAAAATGCCAGTTGGAGACTGCCATGGTGTCTATGCCAAGGTTCATTGACCATCTTAAATGGGTAAGGAGGTTAGCAGCATTGACTCGGACGTCATGCTTGTTCAATCAAAGTGCCTTGGAAGCCAAGCAATTGACATTAGCAACCTCCATATTTTACCTTTTGACAGGTAATCTTTAATTTTGTGGTTCACAGGAAATGCTACCACCTAAACCATGTTGCTTTTGGAAATTATATAGAGATGACCATTAATCCATATACCACGTTAAAGTATAAAACCAAGATGGTGCAAAGTTTGAGACCTCTAGTATAACACAAGGCGTTATGTGTATTTCTGTGTTTTGTAGCCACAATGAAGTATTGTTTTGCCATTAAATCTTTTTTTCAAAAAGTCCCAATCTGAGATCTGTGATAGTTATTAAACAACTTTCTCCAAGACAACTTGCAGTAATGAATAAATTCTGCTTACCTGTATTCTGTTAGCATCTATTTATATAACCAAGTTAAACAGTCCCTTTTGTTAAAAAGAAAAAAATCCTTACCTTTTCTGATCCTTGTGACACCAGAACTCTGCAATGTTTAAGAAATAGACTCCACTGGGAAACTGAAATTTACAAGTCTCCTTGGTCATTGGTTCATCCTGGTAACCTTCATATAATACAGGGCATAATGTGGAAGCCATGAGTAGGAACCATGGCCAACACTCAACCATGGCAGTCAATACTCGAGCATGAAAGTCAACACTCAACCATGAGGGTCAACATTCAACCAATGGACGTCAATGCCTAAGCATTAAGGTCACCACTCAAACGATGGAGGTCCACACTCAAGCATGAAGGTCAACACTCAACCAGTGGATGTCACTACTCAAGCATTAAGGTCATCTATCAAGCATAAAGGTCAACACTCAACCATGGAGGTCAACATTCAACCATGGAGGTCAACACACCAACCAATGCAGGTCAACACTCTATCATAAAGGTCAACACTCAACATGGAGTACAACACTCAACAAATGGAGGTCAACACTCAACCAACGGAGGTCAATACTCAAAAAAGTGTGGACATTCAACATGGAGGTCAACACTCAACCGTGAAGGTCTACCAAAAGTTTACAAATAGATTTGGATTTCTATCAAATGCATCCTAGGTTTACCAGCACATGCAAAATAAAGATAGAGTCAGTACTTATTTTCCTAACAGGATCACTTTAGAGCTCATTTTCACACTTCTGATGAATTTACAGAAAAACTTTATGCAAACAACTTAATAAACAACTCCAATACTTATATGGGTGCTGCTTTACCTGCCAAAAGATTTGTAATATTGTCCAGATGGTCCCAGAATATGCACAGCCCTGTAACACAGCACAGCCAGTCTGGTCCTGATCCTGCTATGGTAAAGTTCAGCAAATAAGCTCAGACTTAGGCACTTATAGTAGCTGCATTGGACTTGTAAAACATGGAAAAGTTGTGAATAACCCCCTAGACAGAACAAGCACAAATCGGGAGCCTTTAGTTCAGGAATGACAACAGCTCACAACCAAACAACCAGGATTATTAGGTACATTTAACCTGATATTGTGTAAGTTAAGTTATTATTTTATTCTGACTGCCGCTCCGCTTTTATATACACACTAAACCATTGACCCTATTCTGTTAATTAAATCTGTGTATGTTGCAGTTTTCTGTTGAATTGTATATGGTTGTGAATAGTCTGACCTCAAGCGGTGACCTTTGGATCCCGCCGTCAGCTTGGGAATATACACACAATAATTGGCCTGGATGTCGGTGTCGCTATTTAAACCTTGTGGCTTGACCTGTTGGTAGGAACATTAAGAGTTTCTGTGTAGCTACAACCCTTCAGCCACCAGCGGCTTGTCACTGCCAGGTCACGGACATTACCACTAGTGTATTATTACACTTTTTAGTCTGTAAACATAATTGCTCCGTAGGTTTACCTCTCCTTGAGTGCTTCTTATGAAACTAATGAGCAATATTAGGCTAATGCTGGTAAAACATTAACAACTAAAATGAGCGAGTGCTTTCAGAGAAATCGATTTTGCTGGTGAAGTGGAAATTGTCAGTTTTACTCATTGAGCTGCTTCTGTGAAATTTGCTAAAAAAAAAGTTTTTTCCTATATTTAGTGTATTTATTTCAATATTTTGTAATAGGAATGGGAGTATTTAGTATTATTTATATCTGATATTTTAAGTAGTCCTTTCCTGGTTCTTCTTTCCCTCCCATCAACATGCTAATTACACATCATTACATACCACAATTTAAATCCAGTGACATATTCATTACGTTTCTGTGCTTGTCTATGCAATGCAGATGGATATAAAGGACATTAGGGGCCAACTTGATAAATGGATGTCAGTCTGGATGAATGGAGGCTCTTAGGCAGGTTGAATTTGCATGCAGACCATCCACGTGGGATGCTGGGACTCCCTGACTAAAGGAGTGGGTTGGTGGGAATAGGGCTGTGCAATCGGGTAGAGCAGTGTTTCTCAGCCAGGGGTTTCTTGGATCCTAGGTTTCTAGCGGGTTCCATGAGCAATTTGTACCTCTCAGGTCAGTTTAACTGACACCAATGATCTTTTTGGCAATCTGTAAGCTTGACATTCTTCCCAATGGCCACCAACAGAGGAGGCATTCTAGTACCATGATAATGTATGATAAGCTGCTAATGCAGTAATTATAGCAGGGGTTCTCTGAAGACCTCAACGTTGTTTCAAGGGTTCCCCATGTTAAAAAAGTAAAGAAAGGCTCGACTAGAGGATGCTGAATGTCCAGGAGCCAGAAAATCACTATCTGACTTTCAGCTTCCAATGCACAATGGGCCTGATGTATCAAAGCTCCCCAAGGCTGGAGAAGATAGACTATACCATGGAAGAACCTGAGAGACCCAACAAACCTGAAATAGATCTGGTCCAAAAATAAAAACATATGCCTTTTAATGGAAATTGATTTTAAGAAAATCATTTCAGGTTTGCTGTATCACCCAAGTTCTCTCATGATAGTCAATCTTCTCCAGTCTTGGATAACTTTAATAAATAAGGCCTATTGTAAGAAGCTTAAGGCATGAAATCAAATCAGAGCAAAAATTTCAGCCCAGGAAAACTGTGCAAGACTTAGAGGAAGACTGGAGGGCAGAGTTAACATAGCTTATATGAAAAATTAATAAATTGTTCTCTATTTCCTTTATGACATCAGCAAATTTATATTGGAACCATGCTAATAAGTAAAAATTGTACTAAGGATCATATGTAGAGCAAATCTATCGAGTCATATATTCATTGCAAGCTTTATCTGACAACATGACCAATGTGTGGAGGATCTGAGCAGGAAACTGAATCTGAGGAGGGGAATTAGGAAGAAGAAAAATCTTTTGGAGCGGGCATTTCCGAGTCTACATTATAGGATGACCTTGAACAAAATCTTAACCGCAGTGTAATTGAGAAAATATATCAATCATTGTGCACTCAGATACTCTCCAGGGAACAAAGTGTAATTCAGACTATCACTGGATTAAATGGTTTCAAGTCATCCGTTAAAGTGAAATACCAGCTTGGGTTTTTAAAAAAAAGATCCCTCTAAAGTAGCCATTCCCAACTAGGGGTCTGTGGAACCTCAGGGCTTCTCGGGAGCTTGCTAGGGTCCCTTGATCCATGGCTGACCTCCCATTTGATGTTGGTTCTGGGGCCAACGCCACTTGGTAGAGCCAGTTGCATGACTCCAATGTTTTCATACATCAATAAAGCAGTTATTCCAGCCACCAATGTAAGAGGCATTGTGCACCCATTTGGAAGACTTTTTCCCACTGATCTCCGAGACCTGCAAATATTCCAAGGGTTCCTCAAGGGTTGACAAAGGCTGCTCTAACATATCCTACTCCTTTTTTAGCAAACTTTATTATAGATTCCCACCCGCTTTACCCATGTAGATATTTCAAAGGTGCTTTTTCTATAGGCTTTATAGCAAATCTGTGACTCATTTGTCTACCAAGAGATTGGAGGTGTGACATCTATATTGCAAATCCAGGGGTGTGCAAGGGATTCCAGAACAGAAGCAATTTTATTGAAGCCCAAATAAAAAAAAATAAAAAATGTCTGATGAAAGAGACCTTGTTGCTAAATCATTATTGTAGCAATATAAATTTTCCTTTGAATTATGTGTGCTTTTATTGTATACTTTTATCCGTAAAATATTCTTTTGTGCAGACATCCAAAAGCCCAGAGGCTGCTACTGGATATGAGGTCAGCTGCCCCGGCGGGCACAGAGTTGGCACTCTATAGCATTCCACTCCTACAGCACTATATGTAGGAGAAGTTGGGCTAGTACCAAAAATAAAGACACCCCAGAAAATAAGGCAGGGGGATGTGCTAAGAAACTAAGCTCATTCTGCAGTTGTCACATTTTCTAACAAATTAAAAGGCAAATTGTGAATTAATAAAAATATATGCAAAAAAAAAAAAACACTGCAAGCCAGCATTTAAAATAATTGACATGTCAGTGTGTCTTTAAGCCAAAATAAAAATGTTGCAATTGGAAAAACAGGGTAAACTAACTGAGGTGGAAAATAGTAGACAGCACCTGGCAAGGAAAGGGTTAAACATATACCCATCAACTTTATATTATAAGAAATTGAGTGGGTATGGTAGGTGGAACTATCACTTATATTCTATAGTTGGGATACAAAGACCTCTGTGTTCTCTTTTTTACTAAAAAAGCCACCCTCTGTTAAAGCAAACCTGGAGGCAAAACTGATTTTAACTAGTTATAACATACCAATCCAAAAATGATCACTGCAAAGAGAGTTTAGAATTCTTTCCAAGGCATTGGACATGTGGTCTGAATTGAAGGGACGATGGCTGTTGCTGATTGGCTGTCTTAAATTTAACATTTCTGTCTTATGTTTGATTTGAATGTCAAAAATGGATAAATCATATTACTACAAATCGATGCACAATTAATTATTTAGTATTGATTTTTTGTACCAATCAAATGCATATCAGTCACTTGATCAAATAAGCCGGTGTCCTCCAAATTGAACAAGAATTCTCATCAGATACTTTTATACGATTGTCAGAAACTTTTCCAACTTGACCAATCAGAGTTCTTTCTATTTTGATTGTTTTAGGTCCTTTGAATTCATAAATAAAAAATCAAATTTTATTTTAATCCCCTCCAATTGTGTGATACTTCCCCCACCTCTTAGATTGTAAGCTCTTCAGGGCAGGGCCCTCTCCCCCTTCTGTGTCACTGTCTGTATCTGTCTGTTGTTTGCTACATAATGTACAGCGCTGCGTAATATGTTGGTGCTATATAGATCCAGTTTAGTAATATCATTAATCATCAATGACCGATTAGGCTGCCCAAAAGAACAATACAATTGACCTATGCATGACCAACCCTAAAGTAGAACTAATGCCCGCAATTAAAGAACACCTATGTGCAGGAGTTGCAGCCTGGCCAATCAAGATGGTCAAAGAACCCAAACCCAAAAGAGGATGAGATAGCTTACCTGAAGACAGGTAAGTGCAATTAAAAAAGTGCAAACAGACAGGTAGGTTTATTTTATTGCAGAAGAGACATTGCTGTTACTTCCGCAAAAACGAATCTGCCTGGTCTTGCCTGTGACTAATCTTGAGGCATTCAGTCAACCAACAACACACGAATTTTGAAGCATTGGTTGCAGTTGCTTACTATTGTTAGAATGCAATGGTAGGGATATACCAGAATAAATGGAGTGATTTTAGTGTTACTAATAAAAATTACCAATTGCAAAATCTCCTAATTAAAGGAGTTAAATAAATAAAGGGGGATTGCCAGGGATCAGTGGTTGCGGGTTTCATTGTAATGGTGGATTGGCAATACCTAGGAGAGGATATACAATGTCAAAAGACCTAAATAGAATATTTTGTTCAGTATATCCTTATAATAATTAAATATTTAGTTCCTGCTCGGTAGGTATAAGGGAGTGAAATGTAGGTATTGGAGAATTGTAATTTTTTTCCCCAGAGGTGGGCTTTATTTTCCTCTTCCCTATTGATTCCAATATACACAAATATAACACAAAATAAATAAATCTGGCTGATTTTCTCTTAAATTTTCAAAATATGAAAAATCTTTATTTCACACATACTACCTACAAATAAGTAAGAAATACGAGTCCACAATTTTTACTGAGGAAACAGAACAAACATCTTTTCTCCCTTTGCCTTTGACATTGATTACAATGCAAAACTATACATCAGCAATGTTATATAGGCTAGATTAATACTGTGCATTAGGCATCTTTAAAAAGGTAAAGGAATACTCCCCATATCATTAAATGCATCTGGGAATATCAAATGTAAATATATTTCAAATGTTGGTGCTATCAATTATAATGCGAGCCTGCAAAGACATGAATACCAACACAGGAGAAAGGAAAATGTACATTACATTGAACCACCTGGACAATTTATCCTGATTAAAGTCAATACCGTTTATACTGCGCGGTACATCACAAGACATTAGCAATGGCTACTTTCATAGGAATGCCGATTCTGTCTGCATTTTCTGTTTCTCTCTAGATTAAACATGACCATTCAACTCATGCTGATTGGACTTAAAGCCCTACTCCAGGCATTATTTTAAGATGTAGCAGCAAGGATTTTAGGCAGATCTGGGTGCAATGTTCACTTTTTCTATATCCAGTCTCATTCAACCCAGAGACTAGAGGGACACTATGAATTTAGGATGTCATTGACCACCCTGGATTCAATGTCCTCTTTGTCCTTGAGTGGTTCCATTTATTGCTCTCTCAACAGACACTTATTGGGATCTCTTCTAATTACCTCGAAGAAAATTGTACAGGTAGTCCCCGAGTTAAGGACATGGAAAATGGATGCTCCCTGCTCGCTTGTGTGGAGGATGGAAGCTTGATGGGGGGGGGGGCTTTTTTAAATTACTGAAACCACACTGCCTAATAATATGTCAGGACAAACATCTGTCCCAATTGCATTTATTAAAATAATCTACCCGTTCTGACTTACATAGAAATTTAACTTAAGAACAAACCTACAGTCCCTATCTCGTATGTAACCAGGTGACTACCTGTACAGATAGAGTTTTACCAAATTGATCTATTCTGTAAAATAACCTAACCTAAATAACCCAATACCATAAAAAATACATCAATGATTAGTAATATAACAAAAGAATAATCCATCAATTTAATTGATCCACCAAAAAAAAGTAAGTTGGTGTCTTCTGCTCACTCCAAGATCCAGTTTTCACATTAAAAAACAAGGGCTTGAAATTTCTCCTGGACACCAAGATTATGGATGAGGTTTGGGTTCACCACTACCACCAGTTCTCGATGAATCTCCAGGATTCACAAAATTCACAAATAATTGGCTTTTGCCTAAAATGTTTGCAGGTCCTCCTCCTGAAATAAGTCACATCCCATGGTGCAGTGTATAGCCCTGGTCAAAAAAGTTGTTCATTTGTGGGAATGGATAACCCAGACCTCATTTGATAAGAGGTGGACTTACATCAGTCATATTGGTACTGTGTGTTGGAGCTGTTAGGGAAAGTTGATATAACTGTATAAGAAGTAGAGATGAGCGAGCGAGGTTTTAAAAAAATTCAAATTTTATTATGAAAAAAAAAAAAATTGCGCGCTGTGCTGATCAATGAATGCAGCCACAGTTGCATTCATTGATCAGCTCAGTGTGTGATCCCCAGCACTAGATGTTAAATGGGGACAAGTCTCCAATCAAAACCTCTAGTGCTCTCTGATTGGTTGAGAAAAGGAACATCCTGATGGCGCTAAAGCGTGATTTTACCAATTAACCTCTAGTGCCGGGGATGGCACACTGAGCTGATCAATGAATGCAGCCCTGGAAATCCCCGGAAAGCCCTGGATGCCTGGGCACTAGAGGTTAAATGGTAAATTCACGCTTTAGCATCTTTTTTGGATTTTGATATATGTGATTGGGTATTCTTTGCAAATGATATACACCTTGTAATGTGAAAATTAAATTGGTAAGTGAAGAGCCTAAATTGTTTGGTAAATCAGTCCAAATGTAGCCACAAACAAACTGTATCCGGTATCTTCTTAGGCTCTCTTTAACTTTATGATGGCTGGAATGTTGTACAATCTTGTTCACAAGTGAGTCAGCTGTAAAAGAGAAACCAAATCACTGATCTGACCAGCTGCCATGTGGTTTCTTTCTGGCACTTCTAGGATTGCCAATGCTACATAGCCCTTAGGGATCACACTGGCTGACACTACATTGGGTGGGCTGGGTTGTATTGCAGATGTTGCTGGTTCAGTCCCCAAGGGGCTTTTCAGGGCTGCCACAGATGGCACAACACTCAGGAACTCTCCAGCACATTTAATTGTATCTTTAAACCACTTCTGTCCCTTTACTGAAACCCATTGCAAACATCCCACTTGGTTTCCTCTTGTGGTTTTATTGACAGGCTGTTTATGCTGTCCCTCAGATAGATAGCGAACATGATTTGGTCTGTTTTGAGTATCAAAAGCATAACCACAATCCTACCAGAATCAATTCTGCTTCTGGAAGTTACCACAAAGAACCGTGTATGTGTGTACGGCGCTCTCCTGAGTTCAGCCGGATGTCAGGGTGCAATGCACGGCAAATCTTATTAGGAAATTCCTAAGTAGGTGTGATCAATGCGATAATGTCTTAACATTGCTGTGTGCTATAAGTGCTAGATATACAGCATTAGCATTGATTGTTGAAGAGTTTCTGGAAGCTCTGCACAAACTGAAGTTGCTTTTCAAAGACACATAATACATGGAGGCATATAGCGGCTTTAGATGTTATATTGTGGCTGCATGCAAACTCATGCACCAAATGGTATCCAACAACTCCCATTTAAATGAAAGGGAATGGTTGGGAGTGTGGTTGAGCCTGCAGTAAAATGCTGCAGTCAACTACAAGTCTGAAATTGCATTAGGTTTCCTAACCCTTTTCAAAACACTATAAACAGTTTGGTTTAGAGTTGGTTTTAATCCTAAAGCAGAAGGTCAGAGATGAACTCGTCTAGAATGTAAGCTCTTCGGGGCAGGGTCCTCTGCTCCTCCTGTGTCACTGGTTTAATGTACAGTGCTGCGTAATATGTTGTTGCTATATAAATCCTGTTTTTAATTACTATTATTATTATTATTATTATTATTATTATTAATAATAATAATATTAAAAATATTATTATTATTATTATTAATAAAAATAATAATAAAATTAATAACCAATAAAATGACCCTAAGAGACAATTGATTCATTTTTCTGAAAAAAAAGAAGTAAAACTTGCCTAACTTCCTAAGGCAGAGCTCTCCTCTGCTGCCCAATGCTCCTGGTTGTGACTGAGCCTTTGGCATCATCCCATATAGTATGAGGGTCATAGACTTACACTAAAGCAGACAATATTATCAATGTGAATGTAGGAGTAGTAAGGAGTGGGGAGCAAAAGACATTCACTTCATTTATAAGATATGACCAACAACGTTGCTGGGTCACAGAAATCAACTGTAACCCAAGGCAAATTACAATAAAAAATGTTCTCATGTTGTCATACCACCAAATGTACTTCCTGTGAAGACTGCAAGTGCCAGTGCCAACCTTTATTGCCAAGGCAGGTTTGCAGCAAAAACGCTGATAAGAAGCTCTGAAGCACAACAAAATATATATAAAAAAGGTGAAAGCAAACATTTTATTTATTCTATATATTCTAATTCTGTCCAAATTTCCATGCAAAAAGCCGTACATTTTTTCATGGAAATGTATTTTTCATTGTAGTCTGTAATTCTTAGGCATAACTCACTGATATTAATAAATTTAATAAACTTAATAATAAACTTTTAATAAAACACAAAAATCTGTAAAAAAAAAATTAAACATGTAAAGTAACTGTACAGTAGCATAAATAATATATATGATATAATTATAAAATTTATATTATATGAATATTTCTTTGTATTGGACTCAATACAGCTATTTTGTATTGAATCCAATACAATATTTTTTGAATTTCCCACCGATCCTCCCACCCACACCGACGCATGCACCAACGTCACAGGGAAACCTGGGGACCAGCAGGACCCCGGGGGACACACACAGAGCAAGGTTTGTGGGGTTTTTTTCTTAGTTAAAAAGAAATCCCGAGTGTGACTCGAGAATACCGCTTTTTGCCTGGAAAATCCACCCCGAGTCACACTGGGGAATACCGCTAGGAGGGGTTAAGGAAAACAAAGCAATTTTTATTGATACACAGTGATTTAGCAAACTAATATCAACCACAGGGCTTCGATCTACTAATGAATGGAATTGTCAGATCATTAGAAAAGTCAAAGCTGATGCAGAACAAAGTCACTTTTGTTGTTCTGAATCATTTCCAAGTTGTTTTATATCTGTGGCACGCCCCTTGCAAACCGTGTGCGCTCCATTGCATAAAACATTGCAGCTCCATGGCAGACTGGCTGTGGTTGAACAGTCTGGCAACACATTTTTCTTTTGCTGTTTTTTTATGATCAGGCAGCCGCTAAGCCTGCGTATGCCGAGGGTAAACCTTACAATGCGTAATGACATTTCCCTCAGTGGAATAACATATTATATGGGGGTGATAAGATTAACTAACCAACAGCTGAAACCACAGCCAAACACGAAAGAAATTAATTTCCATTCTTACGGGAAATGTAGTGTGTGCACATTTTATACTGATTAACCCAGCCTGAGAAATGATATACAGTACTCTGACTTCTTTTGTGAAAGTTGTTTTTCTCTATGCCTTTGCTTAGTTCGATCAACTTTCAAAAGCTTTTGGGCTTCAGCAATACTTGAGAGCCCAGGAATTTACTCTGTGAGTCCAGCAAAACCCCATTCAGTCTCGGGAGGCTATTTGTGCCGTCCCGGCACACAGTCACCCCCAGGGATGGTATCTGGGGCAGGACTGACTGACTAGGAGCCCACAGTTAATGCAAAACAGTTAATGCAAAACCAAAGATTCCAGCAGTAGCGGCAAATCTGGAATACATAGCCAGAGGTCATAAACAGATAATCCGTCCACCAGAGAACATATCCAGGGGTAAAAACAAAGCAGAATCGGGCAAAAGATGGTCCAGGCAGTATACAATCATAGGCAGAATCAGCAGCAGTAAATCCAACAAATATAAACAACAACAGCAGGTTATCCCAGTTTAACTTTACAACAGGCAACTGGGGACTAGGAGCATTGGGTAGGACCACCTTTGATACTAGACAATGAAAACATTCATATGGTGGTTCTTATTGGCTGGTGGTGTCAGGAGTGGTCCCACCAGCCAAACAACTTGCTCAACATCAATCTCTAACAATTTATTTTGGTAAAAGAGGGTTGCTTGAACTTGTAGAATGGCAGGAAGGTCATTTTATCATCCATTGGAGCAGGATCCATTTTCGAGTTGGAATGGAACAGCATGAAACATAATCCTACTTGCTTTTAGGGATAAAAGTATAAAAAACTTTTCAGGCCAAAGGACCAAAAAAGTTAGGTTTAGTCTCTAAGGAAGAACTGAGCTATGACCAATAAGGAGAAATGGAGAAATACAAAGACATATTTTCACTCTATCAGAACATTTATGATATATTTTATATGCAGTATAATGAAAATGATTTAAAAACTTAATTAAATAAGCTTGTCAAGAGGGCTCATGACTTTAAAGAACCGTGTTAGCCCCAATGCTGGAGCCATTTATTATAGGAAGAGGAGAAAGGTCTTAGGAATGGAACTGTAAACATTTGTACACCAAAGTAGTATTTCATGAAAATATTAGAGCTTAAAACCCCCAGGCAAGATCTAATCTATGGGGTCTATATCTATCATCTATGGGGTCTATATCTACGGGGTCCATGAATTGCCATGATTGGGATGTTTTTTCATTTGGACATGCTCTGTTCTCTGTTCACTGAATGAGGAATAGAATTCAACCAAGTGAAAAAACAGCCAAAATGATGGACAAAAAGTTTGTACATAAACCCCACTTATTTTCATAGTAAAAGATTGAAATTGATTGGTAAGAGCATGTCTCAGATAAAGACATGATCATTACGTACAAAGGGGTTCAATAAATGTCAGAACTGTTTCTGTTCATCTGTAAATTCGGAATATTTGCACACAGTGTTTTTCAGTTTCTGTTTTGCATCCAGCATAATCCGAAATAAACACAAAATCCAGCAGAAAGAATGGACTCCCTTATAATAGGCCCAACACTCAGTAATTGGAGCCATAGAAGAATTAAAAGGCATTCAGATGGTTTATTTCCCCAACATCTTCTGACATACCAGTTTTGGGTGCACTGTAACTGCATAGGAGTAAAGTGAGCTCACTGATCTGGAAGCATTACAGAACTTTTTGTAGACAACACTGATTTCATTTAAAGCAACCTGTAACCCTGCAAATAAGTTAGCAAATCTACAGTAACATTTTGTTTAGTTGTAGATAGTTTGGGGAAATTTTTGAGCCTTTGTTAGTTTTTATTGCTGTGCTCTGCGTCCAGGTAACAACTAACTAACAACGAGGGTTTTTACCTGGTCAATCTATACCTAGAATGAAGGAAAAAAGTTTCTGTTTTACATATACTTTATTACTTACGTTTAGGGAACCTTTGCTCTGCCACCACTGTATCCGACACACTTCCAAGAGTATGAGATGGATTGGTGCTCCACTGACCATTGTGGTGACTACTTTACTACTCCTGCACTAACAGGGAACCACAGCCCTAAGAAAAAGAAACAAGCAGGTAACAGAACCAAATATGTCCCACAAGCATCCACAGCTCTCTACCAGGGTAAGGTCCCATGTAGGGGTGGTAAAAAAAAGTCTTCTTTTTTGTTAGTTTTTAGTTTTGATTTTTTAATCATTGACAGAGTTGTTGTGAAGCTCATCTTGCAAATCATTTTATTTAGTAGCATTGCTTATTGGATTTGGGCTGAGAATTTGGTTCTAACAGCCAACATTCAGTTCAGTTTGATTGGGCCAGTGTTTCTGAACCTAGGTTCTTCCATAGGTTGCCAGGGCTTCGTTAAACAATGAGCAGTTTGTACCTCTCAGGTCAGTTTAAGAGACACCAATGATCTTTTTGGCTATCTGTAAGGGTGACATTCTTCCCACTGGCCAGCAATGTAAGAGGAATGCTTCCCAATGACCACCATGCTAATGTACTGTGAGCTGTGGATATAGTAATTATAGAAGGGGTTCCCTGAAGACCTGAAAGTTATTTCAAGGGTTCCCCCCAAAAACCAAATACCATGGTTCTAAATTACCAAATGTTTAAGTTGGCTTTGTTAGCTCATTTTTAGGAAAGCCCCTACCCCATGACAACCACCAGCAAATGGAAATGCTGTCCAGCATATACCTTGACAATGGGGTTACAGTAATAATCAGTGTGAGCCCATTGTACGCACAGCAGTACCCTGCTGAATAATATTATTGGACCTCAAAGTGAACTGAGGCAAAAGCGAGTAGCACAATTCTTTAAAAAGCATCCCCAGACTAGATAAGTTGTATCCTTGGCGGAGCAGTGTAGGGAAGTGTCGTCATTTCTGTGCTGAAACAGTGGTCTCTCTGCAGAGTCAGACCTGTGGATCTGCAATCAGCACAGCTCCTTGCTAACTGGAGAGCGTCTGATGGACGGATGTTGGACTTCTGCAAATATGACCTTCTCAGCAGTGTGAAAACTGTCAGACTTTGTGGTGTAAAAAGTTTTGTTTTAATGCACCTGGAATCCACTGTGCTGATTAAAATTAAATGCTCAGTTGGGCTTTAAAAAAAAAACATTTCAGTAACAGATTATTAGCCGCTCCCTTGTGAGGCACAAGTCTTTCCTTTTCATTTTAATATCTTCCTTCAAAGTCGTTGCATCTTTGATTTTTTTCCCTACATTTAGCCTGGTCAGAAAAGCGACCCTTATTTCCACAGAGGTCACCCCGCTCTGATTAACTTTCCTTGTTATGCCATTAAATAAAAAATGTTTTGACACCCAGCGGGTGAGCCATCTTAGAGTTAATACAATAACCTCATCCATTCGTTCCAAATTGAGTTGCAATAATTCATTTTGGTGACCATACATATTTGTTATGTGTAATATGAAACATTGGAGAATGAAATCAATAGAAATGTTTCTTGTTAATGAAGATATACTATGCTGTTATGTTTGGCTGTATACTTAATACCACAGAAATCCTATTTGTATTATAAATTTCACCATGTCAAAGGACTGGGATACGGAGATCGTATTTCTGCAAGGAGCTCTTGTTCATTTAGAAAATTGTGCTATGAATTTATTGCCGTCTTTCACTTATCTCAAGGGGAAAGGCTAATGCCGAGCCTTCCAAAATCTGGCCAGTCCCATACGCACTGAGAATCGTGAGTAGTGCAAAAATCTTTTCCTTTGTTGTAGTTCTAGAGATAGATGGATAGATAGATAGATAGATAGATAGAGGGATAGATAGATATGGGATAGATAGACAGATAGATAAATAGATATGATTATTATATCTATATTATTATAGATAAATAGATATAATTAGGTATGCTAAGCAAATCTAACTTTACATGGGTCTTCCTAAAATCTATATACAAGCACCTCCAGCCAAAAATCCTATACCAGCACATTTCTTTGCTCCATCACTATATACTTTTAGACTTTGCTACCCATTACTCTAACACCGCACAGCTCATATACAATATTGTAACCCTGAAGAAACTGTGGCGAAACGCGTTGGGACATCTATTATTATTATTATTATTATTATTATTATTAAACAGGATTTTTATAGCGCCAACATATTACGCAGCGCTGTACATTAAATAGGGATTGCAAATGACAGACTAATACAGACAGTGACACAGGAGGAAAGGACCCTGCCCCGAAGAGCTTACAATCTAGTAGACATCTACAACCAATACAGTTATTCACCTTTTACTGTTGTTAAACTATGAATGTGTAGCATCTGATATCTCAGCTTTGTAAATTATAACAAAACTAGGGATAAGACCTCTTAATGTTTAAAATAATTATGTATGAATTGAAAGCATATCAATGCATAAATATTCTTTTATAATCCTTGAGCCTAAAACCTTTTTCTTTCTCTTATTTTTTACCTTTTTTTAAACTATTTAACCCCTCAAAAGGCTGGCTTCTACCCCAACCTTCTGGGAAAGAGAAAATTTGTTTCTAGTTCTAGAGATAGAGGAACATTTCATTGTAATCATAGAAATCTTGGTGCTTCATAGGCTGCTTCCTGTACATTTATTTGGTGGATACAGAATTTGGTGTTGGAATCCTAGAGCTAGGAAGGGGTTGACCTTCAGTGCAGAGAATCTCAGGCTATGTACACGTCAGAGGACTCTCGTCCGAGCTGAGCGGTCATGTCTGTCTTGGGCGAGAGTCTGGCATGTGTACATCGCTCGTTTGACGTCGTTCATGGAACCATAAATTACCAGTGGGGAACAATCACTATACAAGTCAAGGGAAGAGAGCACAGTAGAGTGCTGCTTGCTCGTCCTTTTCCCTTCCCTCTCCATAGAACGGAATGGCACAGTTTATTTGTCACTTTTTGTCTCTGGAAATAATTATGGAAGATTGCCCACTCCTGTAACCCTAACACCATGTTGGGTGTGTTCAGTGTTGGGGTTACATGAAGGCATTGTGTTCTAGTTACAGAGCTGGTCATTATGAGAGTTAGTTTTAGGGTTACAGTGAGGGTTAGTGTTGGGGTTACAAGAAGAAAAATATTTAGGTTACAGAGATTAAAGGGCAAGTCATTGATAGGGGTGCAAGGAGGGTCAAGGTTTTGAGTTAGTGTTAGGATTACTCAAAGATAAGGTGTTAGGGTTATAGAGAGGGCTTGTGTTTGATTTAGTGTTAGGGTTACAGAGATAGTCAATGCTGGGGTTATGAGAAGATTAGGTTTGAGGGTTAACGGGAAGGTTTCACAGAGAGTTACATACAAAAATGTTTTGTGCTTCTGTAGAAGTTAATCAAAGGGATTCCCAGCACCGGGAACCAATCATAGTATGATTACAATAATAGTTGCTGCTCGTCATAACTGATTAGACATTTACAACTCTGGATAATGTAATTAACTACTTCTAATTATCGAAATAATTACTAGGTATGTTTTGGGGTTTATTTAAAAAAAAATACCTTTTCAGTGTGTGTATGTTTACTGTCATGTTTTGTAGTATTTATCCCTTTCAGAGAACTAGGAAAATGTGCTTTTCTGTGTACATCTCTGTTTAATACTATGGGAAAGGGGTAACTGTCTGGGAGCCATCAGATTTAAGTGGGATTCCAGGTTCCAATAAGCCACATAAGCCAATGTGACAGATTATGGGGAGACCCCCTGTCCCTCGGCCTGGGGTGCCATGCTGTTTAAATTTGGTATGGGGACTGATATGGACATGAAGAAGGGGGAACTCCATTCACTGCCTTTTTCCTGGCCAGTCTGGAGAAGAGTCTAAGAACAGTATTAAAGTAGAGCCCATGCTGTTTTAATAAGGGTATTGTCTTGTTAAGAATAAAATAAATATATACCATACCATGTACAGCCTTTGTGCATTTTCAATGTTTCCCTCTGAACCACAATCATCCTAACAACTAGTAATTCTGCCACTAACACATTTTCTCTCCTAGGGTGACAACACTCAGTCTGCTATATCTATGGAAGAGCAGTATTGTCACTTTTGGCTGCTTGTTCCTAATTTGACCTCAAAACATCCCTCGCCTTCTATTGTAGGTGAGGCGTTCTGTGCTTTCCAATATTGAACTGGGGCAGGGCTGGTAACACTTCCTGCAATTTCGTTACTATAGAATCTCTGTGCTTTTTAAGTCCATTATTATAAAAAAAAAATTTCTCATTGCATTTTTGGATTCTGTATTCCTTGTATTTAGTGAACAGATATAACACAGTCCTTTAACTGCATATATAAAAGACCTATGAGAGCAAATAACAGCCTTCAATGTTCAAGGTTTTAATGAAAATCTGTCTGTTTCACTGTCCTCTGAATTATTATTATTTCAGTATTTTATATAGCGCCAACATATTACACAGCGCTGTACAACGTCCATAGTCATGTCACAAGCTGTGCCTTAAAGGGGCTCACAATCTAATGTCCCTACCATAGTCATGTGTCTAAGGTCAATTTGGGGGGAAGCCCATTACCTAACTGCATGTTTTTGGAATGTGGGAGGAAACCCACAGAAATACAGGAAGAACCTGCAAACTTCATGCAGATAGAGTCCAGGCCGAGATTCAAACCTGGGATCTAGAGCCGCAAAGGCCTGAGTGCTAACCACTGAGCCACCGTGCTGCCCTCTTGATCACACTGGTGTAACTACATTGCTATAGATTTCATATTCTGTGCAGTTTTATAAAAAACAAAAGTTGTCAACCATAGCTCTGGTGGAAATGGTCATTTCTGTACCCTTGGGGACCCTTGTTAGAGGATCTTGTCCCAGCACTGCCTTGGGGTATTGATGGAGTCTGATATTCCTATATAAGGTCCCAGATCAGCTTCAGGGAACTAAGGGAACTTTTCTTCATTCTGAGGACCTGCCAGCCCTGATGGGACTTTTGTCCTTTTTCTCCCCTGTGCAGCAACCCAGGCTGTCCTCATTTTCATGTCAACCCTTGCAAAGTAAGTTTTGCAGTACGTGCGATGGACAGAAAGCAGCCACCTGGGTGTGGAAAATAGTTACAGACGTGCTTACTGATTTCTTTATATTTTAATACACCCATTAATGTGGCCAATTTATTTTATGTTGACAAAGAAGAAAGAATAGCTGTGTCTGCAGAACAAACCTATTAGGAAACATGACGCAACAAGGATCTTTTATCAGAGTTTTTATCTGTTCATCTGGGTGTGAGCGTTTTCTTCCTTAAAGACAAGCCCACGTATCCAAGACGTTGTCCAAGATGATTCTGTAAAATCATCTCCACTGAAGTCGTATTGTTCTGCAGGTTTACCATTTGTTTTTCATTAATAATAAAATATTCTACATCAGCAGCAATTTACTCCCACTGTCAAGGACCCTGACATGTTTATCAAGCAATAAATTAAGAATTTAAGACGTATTGACCGAGTTTGGCCATGTTTAAGAGTCCCTACCCAATGCAAATGGATTCCTTTCAAATGATGGATTAAAATTCAATAAACACATCCAAGTAGTCATGGGGAAATGTATTTAAGGGTTTTTTTAGAATTCTTAGAGTCTCTTTCATGCAAAATAAGAAAAGTTTAATTTTAATATAATGCATGGGGAATGCAAATGTAAATCATTGTGTCATTACATGAAATAATCCAAAAATGTGTTACTCATAGAGCAGCAGAGGAATATCGGAAAGTAAATGTAACCATTAGAGAAAATGTAAACCATTGTGGACCCACATAGTTTTTTTATAACCTTAAATGAAAGTGAAAGTGAAAGTTTTTTCTCTGTCATGGCAGCTTTTGGTAAAGATCTAATAAGAGTTTATGATTGGTGCCATTTATGACAATGAAGCCATGGCAATTGGAGGACCCCTTGGGCAAAACCTGATAACTGCTACCTCTACAACCATTGCTCCCACCAAACACCTACCTTAAACTTCCCACGTACAGGGTCTCCAAGACTGAAGAAGATAAACTATCATGGGAGAACATTGGCGATCCAGCAAATCTGTAATGGATCTGGTCCAGAATTGAACATTTACAAACTAATAGCAATTACATTTTAACAAATTCATTCCAGGTTAGCTGGATTATCCAGAGTCTTTAATGTTGGTCTATATCAGGGGTCGGCAAACTCCGGGCTTTGGGCCAGATACGGCCTAGCCGGTAGTTCGTTCGGAACTACCGGAGCCACCGGAGCTCCGGTGCCGCCTCCTTGCTGTTGCTCCCTTATTTATCGCAGCTGGCGTTGATACTTCCGCCGGGGCGGTAAATAGGGAAAGCTTCCTGAAGGGAGCTTGCATACAGAGGAGAGGGATTTCACTTCAGGGGACGTTCCCTGGTGGTGGGCTGGGCCATTAGGGCAGGACTCAGAGTCCGGCCTACTATGCTCCCGCTCACCCCTGAAATGGCCTAGTGGCCATAAAAGTTTGCCGACCCCTGGTCTATATTTTCCAGTCTTGGAGAGCTTTATTAAATCAGTCAGTTGAACCAACTAGATGACAAAAGCTAGTCCCCAAGCACTGCAGGAATCACCTAGACCTTACCCATTTGGTCATTAAATGACATCTCTACAATTCTACTCCTTGTCATGGTCGATTGCAATGTTTCTATATTCAATATTAAGAAGTAATCAGCAAATATGTCATATTGGAGCTTATGTACTCTGCAATATAACTTATTTTTGTCTCAGAATATTTAGCCAACAAAGGGCAAATTGGAACTCAAGAAAATGTATTGGTTCTTGTCCAATATTTATGATTAAAGCTTCCAGATGCCTTCAAGGCTTCTGAGCTCTTTTTATTGTGAAGTTTTCCAAAGTTTACATCTCACTATGAGTTCTGCCAGAGCCTGTCACAGGTGTAAACAGATTTGGTCTGATTCAGTCTGCTGAGTGCCATTTTGGCTGCTACTCGAATAAACTTCACTTTTCTCATCAGTGCAATAGGTGGGAATTCAAGCATTCTATCATTCTAATGCCAGGATCAGACCAAATTTCATTTTGTAATAACTTCCTAAAATGTATCAGATTATATCAAATCAAACCTTCCTGCAGTTCAATGAAAGTTGACATTTAATCTTAAACTTTGGAAGACTTAGAGTTTTTCAAACGTGGGCCCCATAAACCCCATTTATGGTCCTGAGCATCCATACCTAGACAAAGTTCTTCTATAGTCCAGTCCCCGGGAACCTGACCGAGTATGGCAATGTTTAGGAGTCCCTACCCAATGCAAATGAATTGCTTTCAAATAATGGAATAAAATTCAATAAACACATCCAAGTAGTCATGGGGAAATGTATTTAAGGTTTTTTTTTTTGCACCGAAAGCCCATTTATGATCTCGAGCATCTATACCTAGACAAAGTTCTTCTTTAGTCCAGTCCTAGGAAACCTGACCATACACGTATGAGCATAATCAAAATGGAGTTTCTATAGCTAAAATGTTCTTCATCATTGACCATAGTTTGTGAATACAACTATATTCCAGGTCTACAATCCTAGGCAAGTCCAGAATGTATCAATTAATTTTATTACACTGAAAATAAGCAATAAGTAAATGCCCAATAAAGTTATTTTTTACTAGGAACATTATGAAAATCCTCATATCAGAGTCTTCTGGGAAATAGAGGAATAGTGACAGATGTAATATCAATAAACATAATAATAATTGATTTCCAAGGGTGAAAAATGGGAAATTAGGATCTTTTTTGGCCATGAGTACATGATGATTAATTTAATGTTCATCTTGTCTTTTGCTTTGGATTGAACAGTTTCGTTTGTCAGCAGTAACAGCAAATTGCTCATTTAAATGACTATCCAGAGGAAAATAGATTAATACCAAATGATAACACCAAGAGGTGAGGAGGAGATGGATGGTTGCTTAACGCTTCAATTCACCTTGGTTTCATTTTTAATTATTTTTCAATTTATGCACTTATAAATATATACGGTATTGAAGAACACCAGCCAAAAGTCAGAACGTTAATGTAGACCTATTAGTAACTTTACAAGTCTGCACGAATAATTACACATCAAAAAATGTAGAAAATGCCTACATATGTCCTTGAGCTTCAATCAAGTGACTATGCCAAGGCCCAAGACAAGTATCTTCAGAGATGGCAACATTCTGCTCAGTAGAATGGTTTAGCTGCCAGGTAGAACAAGCACACTGTAAGTTCTTAAAGTTTCATGCAGATCTCGAACCTGCGTATACCATCAGAGTTCTGCATCCTCCGGCACTTTTTTTTTAATACATATTCACTTTGGGATGGATTCAGAAACATTCCAATTAACAGACATTAACATGCATTTAAAGCCATTGCATTGCCATGTGTTGTACAAGCACTGAAATGAATTGTTATAATGCATTGCAACACTTTTCATTTCCCACTAGGAAATTCCAAATGGGAAGATTCAAGCCATGAGGCTCCTAAAAAAAGTGTAGTGATGCCATCACTGTGATTAGATCCCAAAATAATGCTGGGGTCAGTATCAAAAAGTAACCAGAACGTAACAGCCACCAGCCAATGATTTCCGATATTTACCCTTGTAACCCGAATTAATTCAGGAACTGGTCAGTAGTGACATCTCTGCACCTTCCAAGGAGTTTGGCAACTTCTTTTTTTTTTGCTGGCAGGGTTGCAGACCTTACAATAGCATGAACAGTCCATTTTATTTGTGTATGCATTGATACATTGCAACCCACTGTTCAGGAAAAAATGTAGCATGCACCATTTTCATTAAGTACACACCAACATAGTGAATTGCTGTGAACAGGGCAGCAATGCCTTTCATGTGTTCTTGGGCTGGGATGCTTTGCTGGACTTCACACTGGGGCTTCTGGTATGAATGGGCCCTAAAGTCCTAATGACCTAATATTGGATAATGTCATGTTAGGAACATGCTAATTCATGTGTCAATGTTCATACATCAGATGGCGATCACAGGGAGAAATTAAAGTGAACTCCCTGACCATATTTCTACTTTTATCCACAGAAGAATGGAGCCATGTTTCTCCAGGCACCACCTAGGGTCACTATCTACTGGCTGGACATAAGCTTTGTACAGTGCATGTGCTCAATAACTCTTATGGAAAAAATTATTTCTAATCACAGTGGAAGGAATGAGCGACATATAGACAACATTGTTCTATTCTATGCAGGATGTTGGGGTAGATGGAGGCGCTGAATCCTCCCCAATAGAGGAAAAATATAGCATGCTAGCTGCCATTTATTGGTGGTGGTAGATCCAGGTGCCAGTGCCATTCTTAGTGCCTGCTTTTGCTAAACAAAAAGTTATAAACCTGCAGTTGAGGATTGTTTTTTTAACAAGAAAAATAATTTCTTTATATCCAGTTGCTATATAGAGACATCCAGACTTTTATTACTGATATCTCCATTTTAAGAGAGCTACATTGGACTACCACATGACTATTATATTCAATAATTCCAGATTTAAAAAAAGCTTGCTGTCAGCAAAAATCCAAAGCTTGTTTTCTTCTTTATGTCAGCTAAAAGCATTAACATTTTTGTCTCCTAAATAAAAAAAATCCATCCAGTCCTTAGTATTTTATGGCTGACTTCTTTCTGGAATGTGATTTGTCTTGTATACAGAAGGGAAATAGTTGTACAGATTTAGCACCGTGATCCCAGTAAAACTTGCAAAGGTGGAGCCAATTATTTACTGATGTCTCCATGAGCCGGAGACATGCGTCTCAGTACACCGAGGAATTCTGCCCAGAGATGTGCTGCCAACTAACCGGGTGTGGGGAATTTATACTTTGTAATATATATTTAGTAGTACCCCCCACCTACACCTCTGGGGGAAATAATATTGTAATTAAATTCAAAGTGCATGTTTGTCAAGCTGTAGTAACCATATTCCCTTTACAATAAAAAAAATATATAAATATGTGGCTCAACACAAATCAAACAGCATTGCAAATCAACTAAAGTTCCAAGCCATCCCTAAAACTAAAAACACAAACTGTCTTTAGATATACTTTACAGCAGCCATTGTCAGCCAGCATTCTATGGAATCCAAAGGTTCCTCCAAACGGGGCAACAGCTTTCATGAACTTTGGCAGATTAACCTCCATTGAGATGGATCTTCCATTGGTGATCTCATAGCTTTATGACCAATGCCACCTGGCAAAGTCAAGCATGGCACCAAAGATCCCCTTAGTTATCTGTAACAGGTGAATTTAATTCCACTGACCACCCACCAATCTAAAAAGAAATGTTTCCATTGAGCAGCTATGGTTTTAGCAGAGGTTCACCAAGACCTGAACATTATATCAGAAAATCTGCTCTAAATGATACAATAACCCAAAAACAGAAATTTAAAATATACATGTTAAATGTGTTGGGTGGATTTTTTTTTTCAGGTTTAGAATGCTAACATAAATATATGTTAGCATTTCAAAAAGTTAAAACCTGTGTCACTTCCTATGAGCTGAAAAGAATGCAGCAATATTATATTTCTTTTATGAGTCCCATTGATCCACCATGTAACAAAGATGATGTAGTAGACATATTTGAAATCCCTACAGATACCATGGAAAAATGAGTGTAGGTGCTATTTTATATACGAGTGTTATTTATTGCATAACTAGGTAAAATAAAGGGAAAACATGGAAAATATAGATAACATTTTTCATTATAGAGCAATTTTGTTTTTGGGTTTGAATGCTTAAAGCTCATCTCTTGGCAAAATATAAAGTGCCCTCTTAATGCTGACCTGGAAAACCCATTTTCACTGACTTAAAGCTGTCGTCACATTAGAGATGCAGCCTGAGATCCGTGCTTTGATTCAGAGCAGAGTCTATCTTGGGGTGTCCACATCATTGTCTGCACAACATGGACATTTTCCATTTTTCAGGGAAGTGGACACCCACAAGAGCAGTCCTTTCCTATCATCATTTAGATGAGTGATGTCCTCAAACAGGATAAAAAATGGGCCTGGAGAACAAATGCCATGGCAGGGTCAGTAGTGGATCAGATTTCCCCCAGATAGTAAGCTGCTATTACAGAACCTGGATAGTGGTTAAGTACATGGGTTAGGAGGCAGAACGGGTTGGAAATTTGTTAATTTTGCCTGGAGATGGGATTTAAAGCAATAGTACATACTACTTGAATATAATGCAGGAAATATGAGCACTGATGGGAAGCAAGGTACTCTGATGTCAGATAAGAAACTCTGATATAAATGAGGGACCTCTGATGAAAAGCGGACGGCCCAATGTAAAGGGTGATAGGTGGGGCCTCCTAACCCATGCCTCCTCCGTTCTGCCTCCTAACCCATGTACTTAACCACTATCCAGGTTCTGTAATAGCAGCTTACTATCTGGGGGAAATGTGAAGGGGCTCACTGATTTGAAAGGGGGGTTCCCATATGAGGAGGAGACCCACCTGTAAAAAGGGGATTTCACGTCTTAAGGGGGCTCTTAATGTGAAGGAAAAACGCTGGTGTAAAGGGGGGGGGGTTCTCATGTGAAATAGCTTGTCTTAGATCTTTTTGCAAAGAGGGCCAGATTTGTTGAGGTGAAAATGTGTGTGGGCCGACCACTAACCAGGGTAGGCGTGGGCGTGGTCTGTGTGGGTCCCGCACAGCTCACGCCCACCAGGGTGAAGTGAGGGATTCCCTGTGCACAGTGCAGGCACGTTCTTGGAATTAGAGTGGGCACGGTCCATGCCGGTCCCGCACAGAACACGCCCACTATAATGATGTAAAGAATTCCCTGTGCACACATAGGGACTCCCGTCCTGCTGATTTTGCCTGCCAAGCAGCGGGCCAATAATTGCAAGGCGGTTGATCAACTCTAGTGAATAACTTTTTTATACACGTGTATTTTTTTCTGTGGTCAACAGTGCTGGCGTGACACATAATATTGATTTTATGACAGAGGCTGAGGGCCGGTGGAAATCTAAACACAGGCCGCATTTGGCCCCCGGACCGGACTTTTCTTCCTCTCTTAGATGTTAGGGGCCATATAAAAAATGAGCCCATTGATCTATAGTTAGATGATCATCAGCGATGGTGCAGAAGGTGATTACTGCTTGGCAAACTTTTCTTTTCATGCCTGGACTCAAGTACCATTAAACAAACAAACAAAAAATTAAACCAAAATACAGCTTTATTATATTCTTGTAGTTATTTTCCACCATATTTATTTTTTTTTATTATTATTATAATACTTATTATTTTCTAATAATAAAAGTCATTATATCATTATCTATGTCACCTGTCATGTACAGCTGCTGATCTCCTGCCTAGAATTCCTATCACATCATTAGCTCTGCTAGATAAAAGTGCAAAGACTTCACCTTGACACAGTTCAGAGTCCATCCTCACACTGCAATTAATTATTATTCAATGTAACTAATTACTATTTGACCGACTTCATATACTGTAAGGATTCCACAGCATATTTTTAACAGGAGCTTTTTGAGTTTCTTATTTGGTTACTATGAGTTATGATTTTAAGTTATTATAGTATTTACCTGAAAGTCATTTTTTATTTGATTTTTGCTTTTTTGTGCTTGGACATTTCTATTATTCTTATTTAGATACAAACATATCAAAAGCTCACTATAGTTATGGTTTGCTCATATATATATGAGCAAAGTTCACCTAACTTCATAAGACCATTGTTCTTCATTAAATAGACATGAACCATGGACTGCACAAAAAGAGCAGTAAAACAAAGGCACTGTGCAACACTGATAAGCCTAAAGTTCATATTGTGTGTATATATATATATATATATATATATATATATATATATATATATATATATATATGTACAAAGTAAAGCCCAACTCTGGACTCCTGACCCCAAATGCTCCCCCTTTCCCTCCCGAGGGCCCAATTGTATTTTTACCTTGTTTTCATATTGTCTATGAAGATTCCTACTTGTCCAACCTTTTGTATATCTAGTAGTAGTTATTCACATTAAGGGGGACTTGTTCTTAAGAATGTTAAGGATGTCTTGTAAGCTGCTTGATCAGCCCTGACTGAAGGCTTGAAAAGCTGCAAAGCATTTTCAACATTGCTAAAATCTTTTTTATATTGTTGCCCAAATCTTTGGCTGGTCAGGTGTTCTACAGTGTCCTCTTAATTTCTTTTCTAATATTTATTCTAATTTCGACATCATAACACAGGAAGCTCAGAATACGGAAGCGAAGTCCCCTCGGGGGCGGGCCCATGAAACCCTGTACTCACAGTATATCTTAAATGGCGAGTTTATAAACCCTGAAAAACTGAGAATGGCATTGAATGACAAAAAGGAACAACATAGGGTTTCCATATTTTTTGTACTATAAAATAAAGATATGTGAGGGCACAATGTGAACATAAAGAACAATCTGCTTTAGTTATCCTTAATAATTGGTCTTTTCCCATATGATTCCTTTTGGCCAGATAAATATACTATTAAAAGCATTTGGTCATACCTATATACAGAAGGGGAAACAAATACACATTGGACCTGCCAATGAGTAACTTTTTGTAGTGAGCTAACAAACAATTCTCCGGTTAAGTATTAAGGCCTGTCCAGGTTACCACTGTTGAGTACAGATTGTCCCCCAGTTTGTTATATAAATGATGAAATTGGGGGAAATCAATCGTCCAAATCTGGGGCAAGCAGCCTGTGGAGGCAATAGAGCTCCCCCATACATATAAAACGTTTCTTGTCACCTTATAACAAGTTTAGATAAACCTAAAAATTCCTCTATTGTCTTTGACTATACAGTGCAATAATCTTGGCTTTTAGCCCCACATTACATGATCTTTTTGAGTCATCATTTCTAACCTGTGATTGGTGGATATACCCTCAGCCACATCTAAGGCAGAATCACCATGTTATTAAATGAGCATTACCTCTACCATGTCTTTGGCTCATGCATTAAGAAAACAATATCAGATGCATATTACGGCTTTATCTTCCCATTGTGCGGTTTTAAAAAGGAAACAGAAAGCATTTAGAGGAACTAAAATCAAGCAGAAAATTCTAGGCTTTCTCATTAAAAGCCCTACAATTAGGCCTGTGTTGTTTTGCTCATTGGCTCCTGGTCCTTCTTACATTGCATTTGGACCTTTAATAAATTATTAATCTCTCAGTTAATAATTGATGTTAATTGGTGCTATAAGCTAATTTTCACCAAGAAATGTGAACAAAGGTCACAACTTGTTAACAGCTGAGGTGAAAGCATTTTTTCCCATATTTTTTTTATCTTTAAAACAGTGCATGATTCACAAAACTCTATTCTGTAAGGAAAAAAGTAGGCGGGAGTCAGATCATATGAGACCTATGTTATAGGATGTCAGGAGGTTCTGTGCTGCATGGCATCCAGAGGAAAGGAAATCAAATGGAGTAAGGAAAAACAGGTAAAATGCAGTTTATTAAGGTAAACTAAATCTGTTTTTTATTTATTTTGTTTTATTTTATTTATTATTTATAAAGCATCAACATATTGCACAGTGGTGAACAAAGTCTATAGTCATGGCACTAGCTGTCCCCCAAAGGAGCTCACAATCTAATGTTCCTACCATGTCATTAATACAGCCTAAGGTCAATTTTTTTGGGGGGAATGCCAATTTACATAACTGCATATTTTTTAGTATGATGGAGTACCTGGAGGAAATCCACACAAACACAGGGATGCGCTACAAACTCTATGCAGATAGGTTAATATTATTTTTATTTTTTAAATTGTTCTGTTTTTTCCCATGCCATTATGTTGTAATATGTTCCAATTTTTAAATAGTGAGAATATGAAATTCAGTTCTGGATTTGGTAAAATAATATTCAATATTAAAATAAAACACATTTTTTAGCTTTTTCAAAAATAATAATGTTGAAAGTAATTGTTATTAGTTATTTATATATATATTATGTTTTTGTTTTTCCTAACGTTAAAAAAGTAGGAATTTAAAATAAAGTTGTCAATTATTAAAAAAAAACAGAACAAATATTAATATTTTTATCAGTATTAAACAGGATTTATATAGCGCCATAATATTATGCAGCGCTGAATATAGGAGTTGCAAATGACAGACAGATACAGACAGTGGCACAGGAGAAGGAGAGGACCCTGCCCAGAAGAGCTTACAATCTAGTAAGTGGGGTAAGTAACACACAATAGGATGGGAGAACATTTTACATTTAAATTTCCATAAACATGTTATAATTTTAGTTTTAGTTCAGTTTTTTGGGGGGAGGGATTTATGCCTGTCTATAAATTTGATAAGAAAAAGATAAGAAATTCACAGCTGAACTGTTTTATAATAAAATTACAGATGAAACCTGATTGACTGCTGTGGCACTTTCTGGACAACTTTTGCTTTTTAAAAAAATCTGTTATCAATAAACATTTTTTAAACATTTAAATTTGATAGTATAATCATTATTGCACTATATAATTTTTTAATTTATAGTACTTATTACATATTTATTATATCTTTATTATATATTTTTATATGCTGTATTTTAAAACACTATATTGGTTTGTCTAATATATTTTAATTTTTTAATAATTCTTTAGTTTTTAGGTTGACGTGGTCCAATAATCCAGAAGAAACAAAGATTCCGAACTCTTCCTGAGATTTGCGTTATTTGCTCTCAGTAACAAGGATTCTGCCTTGTAGGCAGTAAGTAACAAGGGGGATCTTTGTCACTAAGGGTAATTAATTGTAAAAAACAACAGATCCAGAATGATGGTACAACATGGGAGGTTTTAAATAAAACTTACATTTTTGAAGTATAATATTGACAACTGCTTTTGACATTGGTGGGCCATTGTTTTCTGCCCTGGTGACTACCTATCACTGGGTAAATGTAATATCAGCTTTTCCCACCTGCATGTGATACCAAGTATGGTTCAACCAATAATAGAGCTCAATGAGTAATATTGTCTTTTTATTGTTTAGTGTTGGTGTTCAAGCTTCGAAATGTGTACAGGATGCAGCAAACTTATGATAATTCAATAAAATGGTGTTGGCTTAATAGCCATTGGGAGCTTATTCCAGCTTTAGTATCTATTCACACAGGTAAGGGGATAATTTATTTTGCAAAGCGAACAGCCCATAATAAAAACCTGCATTGTTTTTTAGGGGTGGCTTTCGTATATTTCCTCCATGCCAGTGCCTGGGGTCCCATCCCATTTGCTTTAAAAACAGCGTGTTTATTCGCCCAATAAGCAGAATTAAATTACAAGATTTTCTCCTATATATTTGATCGGGTCTCAAAACGTTCCAGAAATTGTTCATGAACCAAACCCAAGGAGATTCTCTAATCTTTACTAGTGAAGCCTCATGGTGTAACTGCCTTTCAGAAATGAGGATGTGGTACACAGTATATTAGCTACAAAAATCGGCAACTTATAGCGTTCCATTGCAGGGAGCCACCATCTCCTTTTTTTCTTCCTAGGGAGGATCTTTAGCCATAATAATTGGCCATACCGGGATGATGTTCCTTCTGTTCAGGTGATTTCATTCATCCCAGGCACACACAATGCAAGCTTTTTCACCAACACAATCTGGCAGGTAAGGTGGGCTATTGCAGAGGGGAATTTGCCTGTCCTCTTCTGCAATTACCACCTGCCTGATCCTCAATTTTCCAAAGTAGAACTTTAGTTACTCTTTAGTATTCTCACTGCTCATTCACACTGGGAAAAAACTGTCTGCATCCACCAACAAAGCACTCTAACTCAACCCCAATGTTTGGGCCATTGGGGTGACCATTGGGAAATTGGGGAACTGCAAAAAATGCTTCCTCTTGCCTGTAGAACACTGATGACATATTTTTTTCAGCCTAGACAAGGTCCATTGGCTAGAATCATGAACAAAAGTTACAAAATGTTGTGCATTGAGGGGAATTATTGACAGATCCCCTCTTGCAGGCCTTTTGTATTCATTTTTCTGTGTTTGACCATCGTTATCCCTTAGCTATTTCTTGTAATATTAGACTCCTGATCTTGTGCTTTTAGTCTCTGTGTCCCCATTGCACACATTGTTATCGATACATCTTTGTAAATTTAACTCATCGCTGGACACTCGCCAGTGGAATGTTCCCCTGATAAAAGCACCTTCAAATCTAATTTAAGGTCATCCTCCCTATTATCACCAGTGTTAGCATCATCTCCCTCCTCAACATCCGTTTGGGAATCTGAATTTGTGAACTTCATTATTGCCGCTAATGATGTCATGACTTGGAACGCGGTTATCAGCATCTATCTGTGTAATGGGACAACGTCTACCTCACTTATTACAGGGCATTAGCTGTTATCTCTACTTTAGTTTTCTTTTAATTAAATATTGTGGAAGATGGAAACAATGCACATAAAGATAGCCATGTGCAGGTAAATCTATGGAGCTGAAAAAATAAATCAATTTAGCACTAAAGTGAAACTCATTCCTTATTTAAAATTCACAAAGCCACCATTACTAAAAATTAAAGGGAATTTACCTCCTGAATTGGCATCATCACGTCAGTCTGGGCATAGAATGGTAATGTATTGGTCAGCAGTCATATGATAAGCACCATTCAGCAGCTGGAATAATGAGCAAAACTGTTCCAGACGTATAGATGAAGGCCCCATGCCATCTTCAGATTGGCCAAAGAAACTCTTAAAGGGTAATATATGTGTGTGTTGTTGATTGGCACCCACCTTCAGAATAATGTATTTGTGTTTTGTAATCTTGCAGTGAATAATGCTCAGCCTGATACACAACACACTTTCTATATGCCAATTGCAGACAAAAGGCAAGCAAAAGTGATGAAAAATGCAGATATGGCAAAAAAACAATACTGCCAGGCCAAGAGGTCCTAAATTGTAGAGATTGAACTCTATGAACACATCCAGCATACAGCCAGCTCTTGGTTAACTTATATTCTCCCTAATGATCCCTCCATAGCTCAGGCACTGATATCACTGATCAGAACCCAAGACACCAGTACAGGAGCAACAGAAACTATTTGCCCTCAAATATGTACCTGACACCAATTCTATTTTAATGGGTCAATACACTGACAAATATTTAGGATGCATAACCTAGACTAGCCCTAATCAACCTTTTATCATTGGGGAATCTTTGAAATACCTTTTAAAGATTTTCACCTTTGTTGGTGCTCTATATTGCTGCCTTTAATTTTCAGCTCAGAATGAGAATAGGATCAGATGGATGGTGAGATTGCAGTATAGTTGCCGTTCCTCACCCCCATGAACATTGCCTATGATTGGGATGCTACTTGTAACGTTTCATCCACAATCACCCACTGTCATAGATGCCCGCTGTCATGTGGAAACATTGATTCCAGAACCAGCTTAGCAACTGGTGAGGTGCCAACCACTTGGGCCTAGAATTCCTATTTCTACTGCTTCTCTGTCCTTACCCTTAGCTGCATGGTTGTTTCTGATGTGTAACCAAAATCAAACCAACTTTATATCCAGGCCGTTAGCATTCTTTACATTGGGCTCTATTTATGAGAATTTGGGTCTAGCTGATCTAGCAACATGTGATCTAGCAACTTCTTAAAAGTAATTTGCTTTTTCTTAACAAATGTTTTCAATCCTAGACCAGATCCATTCTGGGTTTGCTGGATCCCCCAGCTTTACTGATGAAAGGGTATTCTCTTGAGCCTTGGAGAACTTTAATAAATCAGGCCTAATGTTTGATGGAATGTCTGATTCCCTGTTTTATAAATGAAACCCATTGAGTTCAGCAATGGCAACTTACACCATCTTTCAGTGGTAGGTCCACTTTAAGAATACCCCTCCAAAAGCTAAAGTTTGTACATAGGCTGAACAAGGACCTGCTCTATTTTCCCCGTATTTCCACATTAACACTAAGAAATGTGTTTAATAAATTACTCTGTTTTAAATTTAAGGATCTGTGGGAGAAAAGCACTGACTATTACGTGATTACATCACAAGGAGATCGGAAATATCCAGATTTTACTTTTTTAGTGGACTTTTCCTTTAATTCCAATGCAAATTTTCCTTACCATCTGTGTTCTGTATGGAACATTTGACATTAAACGTCATGTTTAAGTTGTAACCAGTACACCGATTGTAACACAAAAGGCAGGAAACTTTATATCCAGCAGGTGAGACTCCTGTCTGTACATTGTGTGCCTCTTACCAGGCTCCATGTAAAGCTGTATGGCCGTACGTTGGCAGCTGTACGCTCTTCACGTTTCACTTGTAATGTTTATGTCTGAGCAGCCTGGATCAGGGAGTGGAACAAATGAAATTTCCTCTGTCTTCATCCACATGCATAAGAATGCATGTGTGTTGGCATTCACCATTTAGTCTTACATCAAATCTTTCCACAGTTTACAAACGAGATGGTGGGCATAGCAAGGTTAACGTTCAATTCAATGGGGGTCATTCAGGGACTGAGAGAAAAAAACATTTACATAAACTGTGGTTGATTCACTAAGAAGAGGCTGTTTATTTAGCAAAGTGAATGTTCTGTAAGCTTAGTTAAAGCAGAACTAAAGGTGTTCATATGGGTGAGATTTTTGGCTGATTATGGCACACAAACCTTCTTCTCAGTGGCCCCAACTATGACAGGTCCAGGATCCTATCACCAATGCATCCCATGGACCTTCCATCTTTACTGCTGACTTTTCGGGGTCCACCGGATTTTCTTCAGTCATTGGGAAGCCATTGATGATATAACTTCTGCAGGAATTACATTTTCAGCATCTAGTTCTATTCTTGGCAGTGCCGGGAATAGAGCCGCGCTCTGCTCTGCATTTATTTCAGGTATTAAAAATTAACACAGCTATGTTTTGTTTAGTTAAGTTGATGCACTGGGGTTGGGGTTTCTTTACTAAAGGAATTTAGGATATTCACTTTGCAAAGTCAATTATTCTCCCTTCACCTTAGCAAATGAGATGAAGCTCTACTGACTTCAACCATCCATTCACGTGCAAGTAAAAGAAAATCATTTATTTTAGATTTCTTTGCACCTGATTGAGTATTGTTTGCAAAATGAACAATCACTGCATTTACTAAGCTAAGTAAATTATCCCTTTCAAAGTGATATTTGACCTTGGTGAGTGAACAGTCTATTTTTTTTTTTTTTGGTAAATCAACCTAAATACTGCTTTAGATATACTGTTTCCCTAGCATGCATTTGACACTTTTAGAAGCCTGCAAGTTAGAGTGCTTTATGCCCTCCCTTCTCTATCCAAAACAAAAAAAAACATTTAAAAATGTCATGACTTTTGAAAGTGACCTAAGAAGTATCTGTACATATTGGTGGTTTATTTACTGCAGGTTATTCACTTACCCAAGGGAATTATCACCTTGCAGGGAATATTTCACTTAGCCTAATTAGTTGATCTCTGTTAGTTAGTTGTTCTCTCTGCAAAGAATACCCAATCATGTGCAAGAAGATCTAAAAAAAACCTTTTTCTTGTACATAATTTGATAATTGAAGTCTGCAGAGCTTCATTTAATTTTCAATAAAAATTTTAATAAAATTCAATAAAATAGGAAATTGAAACTTATCTTTACATCTGCAGAGCCCTCGACAATCAGATTCTATTTGGTCCCACGCCGTCCTGGATTTTTTATAGTATAGTATAGACAAAGTAGTATTACAGGACGGTGCAGGACCCAAACGAGCACAGCACCAAAGAAATTGGAGGCTCTGCGGGAGTAAAAGTGAGTGTAATTTTTTTTTGGTTTTGTTCTGCTTTAAAGAGGAAGTAAATCCAAAACTACCCAAAACCAAAAAAAATTACACTTATCTTTAATCCCGTAGAGCACTTGATCTGTCGGGAGGTTTCTTCCATCGGGTCCCGCGTCATACCAGTATCTGTCTTCGAGCTGGCGCAGATAAAGGACCAGGTATGGCCATCTTCTCCTCTCTTCTTCCAGTTTCTTCTTCCCGCGTCACCTGATCCAGGTGCGAGATCGGGTGACGTAGATTGGGAAAAAACTTGCCCTGCGCTAGGCGATTGAGAAATAAGGGGGCGGACCTGCACTCTTTTGTTAAAAAATAAGGGGCACTTACAAAAAACACAAACAAACAAAATTTTTACTTTAAATAAAATAGTTGTCCAACCTTTTATGTAAAGTGAAAATTCGGAGATTAGGTAAGCTTTAGATGACAAAATACTTTGAAAAGTGATAATTAACTTTGTTATGTGAATGGTCTTTACTCTTTTAGTAAACCAGCCCCATTGCATATTTATTGTAAAAATCAATTATTTAAAAAAAAAAAAAAACCTAACATACTCATTCAAATCTTTTTGTATTCTTAACGTGGTCCCACCAAACAAAATGTCGGCCAGCGTGTAGGAGTCGGATCCGCTTTACTAGTTACAGGCTAATCCCAAAGCTACTTTCTGTAAATTACACCCAGTCACCGGCAATTTCCCTCAGTCATATACCGTAAGGAAGAGTTTATTTGTCTGACAGATAGTAGGCCCGAGTCCACAACAAGGCTCGTCCTGCCAACAGATTCCTCTCAGGACGCCTCGCTATAGAAGCGCAAAGAGCAAAGACAGGAAGTCGGCTTTATGAGGGGAATAAAAACACATAAGTAGTCTCTCATGATTCCCTTTAATAGGCGAAGAGGGTATTGAACTAAAAATCTAACATAACAGCTTGTTCTTGGCGCAGGCTACGGCTCATTTTCTTTGGCTCGCTCCAACAACCTAAAAAAACCAGGGGCCGTTTTCAGGAAGGAATTTTTTTTTTCTCTCTTTTCAGATTAAACTATTATTGTTTCCTATGAAGCTGTCCTCACTGAGCGTATTAAAAATTCTTTAAAAAAGTGGCCCCTTGAAAAGAGATTTGTCTTATAAGGAGCGAGGTGATTCATCCCGCTACTTCAAACGGCCGGGATCGAACCAATTTCCTCACGAAAGTGGCTGATTACCCTCGTAGATTTATACCGGGATGAAGTTTAAGCTGCCGCCGAGGTGATTGATGGCCAACCTGCCACAGGAGGAAGTTAGCAGTTTATTAAAGTTATTTAAGGATCACAGAAGGAAAAAAATTAGATATATATTTTGCTGCCAGCTGTTCTTATAAAGAGGGAGAAACCTGGTAGTCAAGTGTTTTAATGTTTTGTGTAAATACTAATAAAAAGTGCATTTGTACCACCTTTTCCTGCAGAAAATCACATTTAACATTTTATAAAGGGATCTTTATAATAATCGTATTTAAAGATCAATGGCAATATAGCAAATCAGCAAATCCAACCTAAGCAAAGTATTGGCTTAAAGCTGAAACACAGCTAAAAACACACACATA
>NC_092858.1:165923363-165926234 GCF_032062135.1 Pyxicephalus adspersus
TAATAATAATAATAATAATAATGGTGTTTGTGTTCTTTGTTAGCACATATAAACTGTACACTGAACACGTTCCCTTCAGTTCCCCTCTACTAGGCTGTGTTTACTCCACAAATTGTACAAGATATAAATCATTTCGCTCCTACAGTTGATTTGCTAAAAAATCACCCTGCAAGGGATAATTCACTTAGCTTAGTAAATGAGATGACGCTCTGCTGGCTTCAACCATCCAATCATGTGCAAGGAGAAATCATTTTTTTTTTACATTTTCTTGCACATTTTCATTGACTTTTGGAAATTAATTTTTCACCACATTCAGCAAGTGAAGTGTTTATTACTTGGAGAGTGATAATTTATTTGGCTAAGTGAACATGCTAAGCTACATTAGTTATTCAACCCTAATGTCTGTACATGTTTTATCATTCATTTGTCAATCAAAGAAGCATTTTTGGTTTGTGTGCAAATACACTTACATTTTAGGAGAAATACATTATCAGAGGTCAAATCATGCAGCTGAGGGAACCACTTGACTAATGGAGTCACTCCCATGCTGTTCCTAAATGCAGAAGACTCCATCTCCTATCAGGAGCAAATGGCGACTCCATTGGAAAGGTTAATGAAAAAATAGTTTCAAATAAAAAATTCCAAAACTCTTTTATAAGTTCCTCACCTGTGATTTCTCCCTGTGCTGAGCCACCCCACCACCTCCAAGGTCCATATTTCTGTTATTCTCTCAAGCCAAGTTCTGCTGCAAAGTTCACTCTGGTCCATCTTTGTAGTACCAATGAGAAATATCTTCATGGGCCACATCTACTGTGGCTTAGTTGGCAATGGAGAATGGCGTAGAATGGAGTCGAGGAGGTGGATGGGGTGGATCAACTCAGATAAAGGTGACCAAAAAGCTAGATAAATTTTTTATTTTTACGTTTCCATAGAGGTTAGTGGCAAGTAGAATATTTGTGCAATTTTTTTGTTGAAGGTCACAACAGTATAAGTCACACCTCAACAATTCAAGATTTGTGGGTCTAAAGGTGGTTGTAGCCCATTCCCAGTATGATCTGACCATGCATAGATAAAGAAAGAGATTACATGCAGACCAGGAAATTATTTTAATACAGCAACAAACTTTTGATATGTTTTAACGGATTTTAGTGGTTAGATTTACTTCTTCCTTTGCACAGGTCCCATGCAATCCCACATGACTAAGGCCGCGTACACACGTTAGACTTTTGTCGTTGAAAAGGATTTTTCACAGTCCTTGACAAAAGACTGCACGATGCCTGAACAAGGGTTGTACATACAGCACCATTCTGCTCTATGGAGAGAGGAGGGGGAGAACAACGGAGCGGCACCCCGCTGTGTTCTTTCCCTTTCACTTCCATTACTATCGCTCGTCATCCATGGATCCGCCAGGACGAGTGCTGTACACACACCAGATTCTCGTCCGATACTAGCCCTTTAGTGATAAACGTACGAGAATCATCTGACGTGTGCACTTAGCCTAAATATTTGAGGGGTGCCAAATTATATCATCAGTTTTGCCATTTAAATATAACAAACTATTTAAATTTTTATTAACACAGCAACAAAATATTATCTATATTGTGCAAAAAAGTAAAATATATGTTTTTTTATTATTATTCCGTATAGAAGAAATAAGCCAATACGGGACAGTTTTTTTTTTCTTGGCGACTGTATTATAATGCAGAATGTCATTTACAAAGCTATGTAATAACTAAATTTAGTAGAAGGATGTAATGGAATGACACAAAATATTTTGAAAGCAATCATTTCTGTTGATTAAAACAGTTGTCTCTTGTAAGAAGAAAAAAAAAATCTTCTATAACTTCTGTGTTTTCATTCATCATATATATCTATATATATATATATATTTTTTTTTTAACAAGACGCCCAAGTAATTTCATTTTTCCTGCCTTCTATTAAAAAGATCAATACCTATGATTCCAGGGAGTCTCGGCTCATAAAAAGATGGAGCTGGTCGGTAATCACATATGAAGGTATCGGTTGTCATTAGCACGAGGATTGATCGGAAGAGACAGTACACGGAGTGGCGTTTAAACATATCTAGCTGGCTTCTGTCTTGTAGCTCTGCCCAGCAACCTTTCACCCTGACAATAATTGGGTTTGAAGCACAGCTTACTCTATAGGAGAAAATAAAATGCTAATATCAATTGTGTTCATCTTTACTAGAGCACAAAAACCACTAAATGATGGCCAAGTATGAAAGGAGAACATTATAAGCGGGATTTCTACGGTTTAAGTACTACATGAGCCATTTTGTAGTTTAACATTATTACAAATTACACTTCCATTTGCAGCCAGTATGAATGAGTGGAGTGATTTGGGTAAAATTGGATTACTTACAAAATTGCGAAAAATTGCGAAACTGCAAAATTTGCTTTATTTACAAGATGTATTTTTGAGGGGTGGGTCGTTTTTTGAGTTACGTTTATTTAAACTAAAAATTTTGTTTAATTTTTACTTTAATTTGTGGTTTATTAATATTTCTGTGCCTTTTTTTTACTTTATGTATTTATTTTATTTTCAACTTTTTGAACTTATTTATTTTTTTAATTTTTATTTTATTCATATATTATTATATTTATTTTATATATTATTTAAAAATGATAAATGATAAATTATTGAGGTTGTAAAGTGGCTAATTTTGTGGCACAGGTCCAGAAAAGTTAAAAAGAAGCTTCTTGAATCTCCATGAACTCCATGAATATGGAATCAATGGTCTTGGAGGATGTTCATTTACCTTTTTTAATCACAGATTTGACGCAAAACTATTTTATTTAACTGCTGAACATCAAGGCATTGCAAAACATACTTTTGTATATTAAATGACAT
>NC_092858.1:165929593-165935828 GCF_032062135.1 Pyxicephalus adspersus
AAAGGAGGTCAATTAGCCAAAGCTCAAGGAACCCCTAGCAACTTCTGGAGGGTCATTCTTGTTTAGAATGCCTGGTTAAGAATGACCGGTATAATGCTTTCCTATTGAACTTCTCCCAAAAAGTAAAAGCCTTGAATCACCCCTCTTTATTTAAAAAAATCTATATACAATTTTTCCTAGGGTCTGTTTATGCCCACTTGCGCAAACTTTTTGTTTTAATGTGCCTCCTACAGCTGCTATGCTGACATTTCAAAATAAATATTCCAGACCTACCAAATTACAAAAATGTATTCATTTCCTATGAAAACTAATAATAATATTAAACTCTTTTATTGTTTAAATAGGAAACTAACACATCTCCTTGAGTTAATGGGTCTTAAAACATTATATTTATTCTGATATTGCAGACGACGTATGAAACTCGATAGGACTAATAAAATTCCAACAAGAAAATAACTATTCAGTAAAGTTGTTAAACTCTTCTCCAGCATTTGTTTGATTTGGAATTTAATATTCTCATTTTTTGGCTCAGGCCTCTGGTTCATATCAGGCAGTTAAAGACTAATGTGGTACTGAACCTACACAGAAATAATTGTATTACAAGCATACTGATATAAACCAATAAAGAATATCTAAAGCCAAAACCATTTCTTAAAAAAAAAATTGTAAAGAATTGGAAAGTGGTAAAACCCTTTTGTATTTATTGCTGTGACTTTCCTTAGTGAGATATTCATACTTTATTTTCCCCAGTGATGGGGAAAAAGATGGACAATCCAAAATGTTAAAACTTGTTACTTCCTGTCTTGCTATAACCTCAAATTTTCCAGACAGGAGTACAAAAAGTACAAAAAAAATGTCTAATGCAACCTTACTCAATATTTACCCTTGAAAATGTTTTAAAGTCTGGGGTAAGTTTTGCTAAAACCATAGACGGTTATTAGAAAAAAAAAAATCTTACATATGGTAGTCAGTGTAAATAATTTTCTCCATTACAGATATTAAAAAATAAAATTTGGTTTAATTCTATTGGCAAGTGGCATAGAGGTAACCATTGCATGGGAGGTCAATCAGCCAAAGTCCATCTATAGAAAGTCCAACTTCTGGAGGAACCCTAGTTGAGAATAACTGGTCTAACACTATCCCCGATCTACTTCCCCTTCAAAAAGAAGTAGAGGCTTGGACCACCTGTATCTTGGGTTACTTTAATTCTAGGAAGAAAACAGAATGTTTATACTTTCTTTTTTTTAAAATACAGTTACAAGATCCTTTAAAGTAGAACTAAAGTTCCAATTGGGCATCATGCAGAGCTTTATTGAAGAAAAGGACAGGCGATGGCCCTTCTGCAAAAGCATTCTTACCTGCCTGATGGACGTCTCGTCTGTATCTGCTAGGATACCTGACACATTGAATTAAAATGGCTTGAAGATTGGGAAGAGTAAGAGAAAAAGGAAGAAGATGGGGACACTTGCTACGGAACGGGGACAGGTGAGAATACACTGGGTTTAGTTCTGCCCTGATGTTCAGAATTACATAAACGTTTTTTTATTTTTTTGTTTTTACATGTGCTGGGATCTTTATTTTACAGCTATCCTTTAGACAAAATGTTTTTGTCAAATATTAAAATCTAAAAAAGGAGCACAAAGATAAGTTGTATATTGTACTTTTCCCTTAATAATCCTTAGATCTCACCAGTATTCAATATAAGGCACTCTTCCATCTTACATAACTTTCCGCTAACACCAATATGTCTGTAAAAAAAAAAAAAAGAGACTGAATAATTCATGGTGTTAATGTGCATACACTCACAGTTATTTACACATAAAGAAAATGCAGATTAACCGCATTAAATACTAAGAGAACAATGTGTGTTTTAAATCAGTCCCGGTGGCTTTACAATGTGCTCCTATACATTACAGTCCTATTTCAAGCTTTTAAAACCATAGTTAAGAGCCAGACCAGGAAGTCCATTACAGAAATACATAAAGTTACTGATTAGTAATAAACAATTTATAATGAATGTAAGCACAGATCATTAAGCAGATGAGGCCCAAAGACACAAATCAGAGCATATTAGTTTATTTGTCATTAGGTCTTTCCTAACAATAACAGCCATTATTTGTCTGAGCCTTCAAAAAAGATGGTCACCTGGGATGGGTTTTTTATTGGGTGAACGCTTTTGTTTTCTGGCGGGCACCAAGAGAGACGTTAGAGTGCTCCCCCCTTCCCTCTCCAAGATGCCCCATGTGACATAAATGATAACTAAAAGGATCCATTTTTCTTAAAGTAAATCTGTAAATTGGCCATTCAGGGCACAATATTATAAGTAAACCTCTACTCGCTGAAGTCTTTTCCACACACCCGAATCCTCATGGGAGGGACTGTACCCAGAGCCAATCAAGGCGCTGTGTCTCACAGGCAAACAGATGGAGCGAGCCAGATTAAAAAGCTCAAACAGGATGTAGTTTGTCCATGCCTGGTCTATCTTCACCAATCTTGGAGAGCTTTAATAAATTAGCTTACTGGACAAGGTTCAAACCTGGAACCCAGTGTTGCAAAGGCCAGAGCACTAACCTCTGAGCCACTGTGTAGGTCTTAGCAAATAAAGAAAACACATTTGGAATACATCTTGGCAATACATGCAAATGTTACCAATTCACTATTTCCCCAATACCTGCCAAAACTGCCGAAATAACCCCCATTTTCCTGTTTAAGCTAACAATCCTGCTTCTGAAAATCCAAAAAAAGTCACCCTTGCCTGGTTATTCCTTCCGGACTGCAGAAAGCCTTTTTCTCTCCTCATCTGAAGGAGGTTTCCAAACCAGGAATGGCCGATTGGGATTTTGATGCAGCATGATAACCAAGTATGCTACTATACTTGAAGAACCCAAATCATCATGTATTGCAGACATATATTGAATATGATTTTTCCCCCCAGATATACACAAAGTACAAAGATAAAGGCCATTAATGAATTGCAGTTCTGCCTTCAATGCCCTTTCAGATCTCTGCAGACAATCACAATTCTCCAGACTGGGATGTCATGTACGACATGGCCTTGAGACATCACCCGATTTAGCGGACTGAACAAGCTTAAAAAGGAAACATGAAATCTATGTGAACACTTTAGAGCTGTCAGCTTCAATTTGCCCTGACAGCCCCAGACGCGGCCATGCTGCCTTAGTATTGAGCAGTTGTGACTATGTCAGAGAGCCCACTTGAATTAGTCTGGAACGTTGAGCTCTCTCAGCAATCTGCTTAACAAGGGTAGCCGGGCTGGGATCATATTCCTGATCAGTGCAGGATGACTTTAAGGGAAAACAAATAGAACTGTTATCATGGGTTTATCATGTGTTCTATTCATGTTTTACAAAATGAATACTTTTATATATTTTACATTTTTTTAACTGAAATACAATATATCAATATTCCAAGTTTCAGCAGAATACCTCGGCAGAGCATGTTCATTATATTTAATATATATTTTCTATGATAGTCTGTGCAATATTACAGTGACTCTGTTGCCCATCCATGGAGTCCATCCACTTTTTTAGGGGGTTTATTTTTAAGGTATAGGTAGCAGTCAGGTAGCAAATTGTCACTTCTTTGTTCACCTTTGTTTTATATTTTCCACTTTTGTAACACCATATTTCAAAAAGCTAAAACAGATTTAATAAGGTTGTGATCATTGCTTCAATTGTCATGTAGTATTTACCCTAAATTGGTGATCAAAAGCTCCTTTCACTTGAATCCCCACTTTTTCTAGACATGGCTTTTGTGGATTTGTATTTTTGACAAGTAGCAGCCAAAGATTACGCAGCCTTACCACCACCAGAATATTATAAATCAATAACTTGCTATATCACTTGAGAGTTTGACATTTGACATGGGACCCCCTTTTAAGAGCCACACTTCCGTTAACTCCCAGGACCTCAACCACACACACAAATCTCACAAAAATGAAAAATTGCCTTCTGATCTTCCCTAACCTGCTCAACCCCCACACCTAATCATGCCAATCTTGGGCTTAGCTCCTTTCTCTCGTCTTGATCCAGGTCTCTGTTAAAAAATAGGCATTCTAATTGTAATGCACGCGGGTGTGGACCCACTGTGCCACTGACTGGGTATGCTCCGGAGGGGCGTAACTAAGCCGCTACCTGGTCTTCACTAGAGCCTCTGATGGTGAGTATAGGTTTGGGCCGCAGGGTAGCTGCCAGGTGCCATTTTAAAGCAGTCACCGGGTCAGTGGCAGCTGACCAAAGGGGTCAGGGCCCTCGGTGCAAGCACCGAGCGGCTTGCGCGGCTTGGAGGGTATGGGTCAGGAGAGGCGGCAATCAAACACAGTCCATAAACAAGATCTGAGATCAAGGGCAGGCGGTAAACAGGTAAAAGTCCATAAACAAGATCCAAGGTCAGGGTCAGGCGGCAATCAGGCAAAGTCCAAGAGTTCAGTAAACAAGATCCCGTACACAGCAAAGCAGACAGAAGAAGCACCCTTGCACTAGGAGTTAGACTAGCTAAAACTATGATATTGCTCAGGCATCTTCCTGTAGTAGGAAGCCTTTAAATACCTGCAGAAATCCAGCCATCGGCTCGTGAAACAGAGGACGTGTATGAATTGCCTCATAGGTGAAGAGGAACACACCCACGGCAGCACAAACACCAGAGCAAGTTTCTAGCAGGATGAAAACTCCGGCATGGAAATCAAGTAGCGGGGTTACTCTACCTGCTGCCCGTGAAGTCAGTATGGCGGCAGGAGAGGAACCGACATGCGTGCCTGCGATTAGGGGCATCGACGCCGGCACGGCCCGCAGGGCTAACGCTAATTTTAGATGTAGATGTAATAAATTAGAACCTTCATTTGGAATACACAAAAAAAGAGGAAATGGAATAAAGAAATAAGCAATTTGTGGCATTAACACATCAGTAGAATATAAAATAAGTACCATCTTTATTACAAACAACACAATCAAACACCAAATCGACACAATACCATACAGGTAACAACAAATTATGTCAATATTAAAATAGCACTAATTCCTTGGTTTCTGAATGTATATGCTAAACGTTAAATATTTAAATATATTTACTTTGGATATGAAGTCCTAAAGAAAGAAATGCCTCCTACACGTTTTTGGAAATAAGCAGCTTCTTCGGGATGATTAACAGAGTTGACCCTGTAATGTATTACCTTGTACACACAAAAGACCCATTAAAATAAGGTTACAACCCACCTTGGATTTAAATTACAATATAAGAAGTTTCCGAACATGATACAGGTAGAAAACTTATAAGATTTCAGTGCAGGGTGGTATCCACACTTTCCTAGGGTGAGAGTAAGATCCTCTATTGGGTTTTGCTAGAATCCGTTAGTTTTCCTCTCATTACCTGACCAACTAACTTTTTTCCCCCAGACTAGAATTGAGGGAAAATCTACAACATGGAGAGGAATACAAATCTTACAAGGGTTCTAGCCTTCTTAAACTCATTCTAATCCTTAACCTCACTCCCTGTCTGGTCAAACTGTAATCAGCATAACATCATTTAAGAGGTCATTTCTTTAATGGAGTCCTGGGTAAAACCAGGCAGAGGTTGTGTCCTTTCCCACTTTAACCAAAACTACTCTTACTTTTCATTTTAAAAAAATGAAATATTTTGGATTTACCAACAGGGACCAGCAGGACATGACTACAACACTGGGCATTTATTGTACTGACTAGGTTATTATTATTATAATGTATTTTATAGCACCAACATATTTCACAGCACTGTAAAAACTCCATAGTCATTAGCTGACCCTCAAAGGGGCTCACAATCTAATGTTCCTACCATAGTCATATGTCTTTAATACAGTCTAAGGTCAATTTTGGGGAAAAGCCAATTAACCTATTTGCATACTTTTGAAAATGGAAACCGGAGTACCCATGCAAACACAGGGAGAACATGCAAACTCCATGCAAATAGTGCCCTGGCCAAGATTCAAACCTGGGACCTTGCACTGCATAGGCTAGAGTGCTAACCACTGAGCCACCATGCTGCCCAAACTTATTTGTTTATTAATTCATTTGTCAATCAGCATCCCTGTCACTAGTACCGTGTATGTCCAGTCGCAATTCTTTTTCTGAGCTTTTGAACAGAGTGGGAAAGAAGAAGAAGCCCTATCAGGTATCAGGAAAGTCAGGAAAATTCTGCAACTGCCACATAGACAGGCATATTATTATTATTATTATTATTATTA
>NC_092858.1:165938663-166034945 GCF_032062135.1 Pyxicephalus adspersus
CAGAGTCAGAAGAGGAAAGCCAAGTTTCAGTGAGAGCCAGAAAGTTCAGAGACTTAGAAAGGAGAAGGTTGTGTATGGCATATAAACTGATAGATGTTTTGTCTGTCTGGTGAAGCCATTGTCAGCAGAAAAGAAAATGAAGGGAAACTCTTAATCCCAGGGCAGCAATAAAACTCATTAAGGGTTGTAACTGAGATCTCCACAATCAATGGACCATAGGTGCGCCACCACTGCACCCAAACACATTGCATCCAGCTAGATAGTTTCAGAAATGCCTTGAAAATGTTTCATAAAGACTTCCTAACACAATCCCCTCCTGACTATGTTATACAGGCTCAGATTAAAATATCCTTGTGCATACTTGGCTATATATCTTGATATAATTAGGAAAATGGGGAATGCATGAAAAATGTTATATATGCAGGAGCGTAAAAAAATTGAACTTGGACTTTAAAGGAGCCAGAGAATGTAACTCCTAATAAAAGGCATGTTTCCCAGTAGGTGGATCAATGTGCCCGGCCAAATAAAAGAATATGTTGTGTAGCCTTTTGTAGTTGGGACTTCAAGGCTCGTCATGTTAAGTAAAGCCAAAGACAACACAGGTATAAAGAGGAGATGAGAAAAGCAACATGTGTAGCAACTTATAACACCTCTGGATTCCATGAAAGGCACTATTCAAAATGTTTTTTTTGCCACAGGGTATGTCTTATATGAAGGGATTCTTTATAATGTAGCAACACCAAGATGACAGACAAGGTGAGGGGAGCAATAGATGACTATAGATGCAATAACAATAGACACATATACTGAAGATAATCAGATCATCATGGCCAAATACAAGATTCCGAGTGTATTTGCAACCCTGCAGAGAAAGAACCGGTCCACACTGAGACCATTGCGGGAACATTGAGCTCCCCTGCCTGAAGGGACATCTTGAACTTTTAAAGTTTTTTAGCAAGGCCAGTAATGTAAAAATTACAGTGGTAGAATCCAATAAAAGTCAAACTTTTATTGTATTAGACATTGTTGATTAAACCACTATCATAGGGGTTTGTGTTGGCAATAGGTTTTGCATTTCTATACAAGTGCGGTGCTCACCCCCATAGGATTGGCTGTTTGTACCTGGGTCCTACTTGGCAAGGTGACTTCAGAAACTCACACAAACTTACAGAACTTTTGAGGTTTTATTATAAAAAACCAACATACAAAGGAAACAGAGTGAGGGTAGTAGCCCATTACATAACCAACCACAATTGGCATATGAATGCAGATCCAAAGGTGATATTAGTAAGCTCAATCCTGAGTTTAGAGTTTCTGTGGGATCTTATCCTTAGGGTCCTGGCTTCCAGCCTCAGACTAGCTAGGACTCTGAAACCTCCAGGGCTTACCTGTACTACCCAGATCTCTCAAACTATCAGCATGACACAATCCATTGAGGTTCCTCCCCAACTCTCAGTTCTCTTGATATTTGAAAGCAGCCCATCCAAAAATTTTTAAAATAACTCATAGGCCACAAAAATATTACATCTGGGCAATTGGCCCTCACCCTCACCTATACAGGTGCCGCTTTTGCAGCAAAGGACAGCCAACCCTTACTCGCCCTTACTCGCCCTATGGAGAACCAACTTCTATAACTAGCTGGAAACCTTAAACTTAAGCCTTTAATACTTAACGTGACCCTAACTAACTAAACAGGTACTACACAAGTCTTTGGTAATATAAAAACCATCTTGAAGAAAGTCAAATGCAGGTCAGAAGAATGTCTACTGCAGGTCAATGATTTTTTCAATAAATACTAAACAATCCCAGAGGCAACTCAAACTGATGAAAAAGAGCTGCCATTGATACAAACCTAAAACCTATTCATGCACGTCATATAGAATGTTAGAGGACCTTTATCATTTCTGTTGCAAAGCTAAACAAAGCTAAACAGGTGCAGTGATAGAATCAAGAAGCCAGGCTTTACTTTCTGGCAGGGGTGAGGGAAGCCTAAACCAAACTGATAATATATATATTATTTATATATATATATATATATATCCTAAAAGACCTGGAGCTCAGGGGAAAATGGAGATGCATGCATTCTCCCGCACATGTTGCTTTTCCTATGCTCTTCCATAAAAAGCAGCAAGGCTATCAGTGGTGAGAATAGGTCAGATGAGTACAGAAGTATTTCCTAAAATTACATAAACATTTTTGCTTACTATTTTATATTACTTGGAGATAACATAAGAAAGACACAAATCTTTCAACATACAGCTCTCTGAAGTCCTTAAATCTTGCTTAAGGTGTTGCAAATTCATAAAGGGTCTTTTATGTTTTTTGTTTTTAAGAAAAGCATCTCGAACTAGAAGAACATATTGACTTTACCTTGGGCACCTCTGGACACCCTGTGGCACCTCATTTACATGGCATGGCATTGCAAAGCTAAAGTTGGTTTCTTTTTAGAGGGTCAGCCCTTGTGTATACAGTACATGGCTGGACCTTTGCAATTATCAAAGTGTACTGAATTTGGACATCAGCACTGACTGACCAAAGGGCCTTGAAGAGGTCTTCTTAAGAAAAAAGAAATAGGGCTCAGAGCAAATTAGGAAGGCATTGGAGGGGGTTTTCCTAAAAAATGTCCTCATACCATACCAGAAGCAGAAGTCCCTTGGAGCTGTCCTACAGACCAAAGGCAGGGAGCCTTGGAGGAGACTTCATAAAACAAGATGTAGGTCTAAAAGGAAAAGCAAAAAGCCTTTGTAAAGGTCTTTCCAAAATATTAGGTAGGAGCCCTTCACCCGTCAGCAGTCCCTCGTTGATGTCTAAACAAGAGTGAAGCATGCCTAAAATAAGTGAAATGGACATATTATTGTCACGGTCCCTGCCGTGACTGAAGTTTGAGGATCTGTCAGACAAGCTGTATGTGAGATTATCTGACAGTCTCTTTGGTTTTACTTGTTTCTGTGTTGTTGTTTGTAATGACCACTCCCCTTGTATCAGCTGCAGCTGGTGGTCATTACTGCTCCTCTATTTAGTCTGGCCTCACACTTCATGCTGTGCGGTTGATATTCACTGCTGGATTGTGAATAGCTGGAGTGTTGTGCCATCATGAGTTCCTGTTTATATCTGCTAATAAGATAAGTTGCTTTACTTTTGGTCTTTTGGTGTTTTTGGTTATTTAGTTGTTTACTAGGCCTCAGGGAGACACTGGGTCCTTCATAGGGGAAGGAACCAGCAGTCTCAACCCAGCCACTACTGCTAGGGCGATACAGGGCTAGTAGGGACTAGGTTCCTGTGTATGAGTATTCCCACCATCAGGGGATGCTCATACGGTTAGGAGTTAGGGCAAGGTTAGGGTGTCTGCAAGGGGTGACCATTCCATTTTCCCTAGTCATTGGAGGCCTAGTCCAGAGTATAACCTTTCTGTTTCCCTCCCCTCCCCTGTTATCTGTGACAATTATTTTATGGAAAGACAAGGTTGTAAGGTTGGCCAGGTACTATTCCCAACATTCCAACAATGAATGTATATATTTCATATGTTTGCCCATAGATACATTTTAGATCAGAACATAGTTTCAGTCTCATTTCAGCAGTTCAGTTAAGATTCTGCTCATGGTTCCATTTGGGGCCTTTCTAGCCTTCTAAAGTAGATCCAGGGAAAATGAGAGAGCAGAGTGATGAGACTTACTTGAATAATTGCAGCACTTCTCTTAAAATTTTAACATGAACTTCTCCACAGTGCCTGCAGCTACAGAGGTCAGTGAAAGCTAATTTTAAAGCTCATTGAGTGTTTAGGAACATATAGATTTCTGTATATCTAAATTTCTACTTTAAAGCGGTATTTTATTTTACATAGACTAGAGCTAATATAAACAATAATTTCCGTTATACAAATTTACTTTCAATTTCTTTCCCGACCAGCATTCTCCTTTAAAACAACTTCTGAAGCAGAAATCCCCTTCGATAAACCACCATTTCATTGTCAAACAAACTTCTAGCCCAGATCTGTTTTGTGTGATACCACAAGTTAAAACTCAATGATATTGATACAATAAAACATGACGATGTGGTAAGAGAAAAAAAAATGTGTTAAAGGATTTGGTTACATAAAGACTCAGGTTAAAAGGCTCTCGACTGTCTCACTCACTGTGGACATTCCCTAAACCACATTTCAACCACAATCGAAGGTATTCATTCCGATTGGGTAGTGCAGTTTGTAAGGAAACAAAAGGTCTAAACCATCGCTGGTGAAGATCAGAGAGGTCAGAGTAGCCAAACATTAATCGAGAGAAAAAAAAAATGAGAACAATATTTTCGTTCATTACAGGGTACGTGTTTCCCTGAAGTCACTCCTGTCTCTTGATTGCATAATTGCTTCTGAAAAGCCAAACAATAGAAGAAATGGAATGTCTTTGTACAATATACTAATGCACAAAGCTTTCAAAAAGAAAGAGCATCTGATAGCTCAGCACAATGCAGATTGGAGTGGTAGGTAATAACTCCGAGCAGACTAACCACAGTCTTCTGAAAAACCACATAACAGGCAAGGAATGCTGAGAGGAGCCCGTATAATTATTCATGATAGATAACTGTATTAAAAATAAAATAGAAAGGACTGAGAGTATTATAATACTGGCAAACGATAAAACATGGAGCATTGTATTGCTTGCAGATCTAAGTTACCGTCTTAAAAAAAAAAACACACCAAAAAAAAAAACACATCTATTTGTTGGCTGCAGAAAAAGATGACTACTGCTTAGGTTAATGGGGTTCTGTTACTGCTTGAGCGTTTTGCAGAGAGAAATACAAACATGGATGGCACGGAACGGTATGTATAACTTAGAAAAGATATTTAAACTGAAACAAAAAAACAAAAGAAGGTGACAAAGTAATCATGAATGTACTGATAAAAAATTTACTTAATTGTAATGCATATATTGGAAGCTTCTTATTTTTCTGGCCTTAAAAATAGACCTTATTCTCTGTTTTTTTTTTTTTTTGGTTACAGGTTCTTCCAAGGTGACATATATTTAGGGAGAAATATAGACCTCAGAGATGAACTTGAAGATTAACCGACCTATATAGTAGAATCACATCACCAAATATTACTTCAATTCAGCCTTCACCTATTGAGTGCCCAATATGTTCAAAACGGCATTGAAAACTAAATGCGGGCAGAAATTTAATAAAGCACCCCAGAAAGTCCAAAACTAGGGACTTTTATTATGACAATGTTAACGTCAGCAAAAACTACGTTTTAGTCCATCCCCTTCAGAGATTTGCTTATGGTTACAGAAGGCTTCCGTTGCTTTAGGAGGTGGGGTGGGCCAGTGCTTGGCTTTCTCCATTAAAGCTGCAAATTTATTAAAGCTCCTAGGGAACTTAAACAGATATCAATATTTTCATTAACCTATGGTTACCTGCTTTTAGTTCCTGACTATATTTTTAAATCAACTTTAATGGATGTTCCATGGTGTTAAAGCTGGACCCTGTCCGGGGAATGCATATTAAATGTATCTACAAAGTCCATTGTTAGCCAGAAATGGCAGGATGTTCCATACAAGAAACTGCAACCCAAGCCTGTTTGTGTACCCTGTGCCTTTCCATCTACTGTGCTTCCCAATTGGCCAGTTGGCCAATACAAAGCCATTGTGCTAACCATCAATCTTTCCTAATTCCTTTACAGAAAAACTGGGGGAATCTGCAAGATAATGAATACACATAGGGACACTTGGAAGTCGGCTCTTCAAGACAGGAGCCAACGTAACACTGTGAAACAACCACACAGGTTGTCCTATTATCTTCTTTTTCTTGGAAAGAGCAAATCTTTTATATGTAATACACAATAAATAAGTAAGTTTGAATTTCATAATTTTTTCACAAAAAAAATCATAAAATCAGCTCATTGGTTTGAAAATAATTTAAAACAAGCTTTCTTTAGAACAGCGGGCAAAGAGCAGGACTGTAGAGGAAAACACACGTTCCAGTTAGGAACCGATCCGGGGTACCTTCATTAAGGCATGCATTTTTTTTGGCACCGTCCATGAAAACCAACACCCATCAAATTCCATTCTGAAATTAAAGAAATTTTATACCTATGATACTTCGACATTTAAAGAAAAAAAAACGCCCACATACTACCTGCTGTGTGCCAATACAATCACGCTGCAGGAAATTAATTAGCTGTGCTTATCTGCTGATTTATTTAAATATAACAAGAAGGAACAATTAAGCCATTGATGAATGGGGACAATTACCAGGTGCAGAACACTATGAAAGGAGCAGTTAAAGTAACAAAAGTTGGCATAGGAACTCACAGTTTACACTATAATCCTTATGCAGTGTGTACTATGCTTGTTCTCCTTATCCCAGCAACTAGGAGATCCTGACCGAAACAGAAATAAAGGAGACACACTTAGAGGAAAGAATTTGTAAAAAGCCCATTTCTGACTACTTTTTTCTCACTTCTTCAGCACACTACCATTTCTTCTTATATGGCATCCAAGGATCTAATGCTTCTGGGTATAGATGAGCTTTAAGAGAGGTCTCTTTCAATAATGCAATACTAAAGTCTAGCATAGTGGTCACCAAGTGTTGGTCCGCAAGAAAATTTTGGTAGTCTGCGGCTCTGGCCGGTGCGCCCCTGAGCGGGGTTATAAAAAGGACCCCGCTGGGGGGGGGCGCACCGACCAGGACTGCGGACCATGTCCTTTGTACAGATCGCAGGCTCAGGAAAGTGGGTGGGTTCTGGCATCATGACGTCACTATTGGGGAAGTTTCATCCCCTTTGAGTGACACCCGGCTCCTCAGGCATGTGTAGCCCGAAGCCGGTAAATTTGACCCAAATGTTCAAGGTCATATTTCTCAACCTTTTTAATATAGGGAACCTCTTAAAATAACCTACAGGTCTTCAGCTTGCTGGCCTGTGGGAGGAATGTCACCCTAACGGATAGCCAAACAGATCATTGATGTCAGCTAAATTGACCTGAGAGTCACAGATTGTCCTTTGCTCAAGGAAACCAGCTCAAAGTGCAAGTTGTGGAGGCACCCGAGGGTTCGGGGGAACCCTGGTTGAGAAACTCTGTTCTAAGGTCTCCCTTTTACAGAAAACTATAGACTATATTTCAATGCAGAATGAAATTTTTGACTTTTCGTATTTTCTGTGAAAGTTCCTATTTATCCATCTGGACAAATAGTTTACCAGAAAACGTAATCTTATCCATTGCACCCATAGATGCTAACACTCCTCTTTTCCAGACCTATCTTGGTCAGCCTTTTCATAAGCCCCACTGTGCCACCAGACATCATCTCATGACGTCTATAAGCCTTGAATTGTATAGAATGACCTCTAGACCCTGCTCACAATCCGAAGCATTGAACATGGCAAAAGAGAGCTTCTGGTATAGTTAGGGATTAAGTACATTTTATTCTAATAAATGTTTCTAAACCAAGACAATGGACCTGCTTTATCAAAGCTCTGGAGAATATAGACTATCATGGGAGAAAATGGGTGATCCAGCAAACCTAAAATGGATCTGGTCCAGGTTGGAAAACTTTGGCCAAATACAAGCAAATGATTTTAACATATCCTCTCCTGGTTTCCTAGATCACCGAGGTTCTCTCATGATAGTCTACCTTCTCTAGGCTTTCATAAATCAGGCCAAATGACTCCTAACATATATATTTTATTTGTACATTCAGATGTTTGACTGGAGTTAGGCTTCCAAATGAAAAGAACTATTACTAATAGATTTAAAGAGAAAATGTTATACATTATTAGTAACCGGTTATATTTATTAACATATCTGTAGAGTTAAAATTTTACATTCTAATTACACTTCAACTATAAATTAAAAAAGAAGACCCCACATAATGAAAAACCTACACATCCTTGTCATGCGGCGCCCTATATAATGCATATTCTACGGCATTGCACACTTATAAATCCACTATGTAAATGACACACTCCACAACTTCTTAAATTGAATTAGCTTTAGCCTGTGCATTATTCTTCCCTTCCTCTAGTATATAGTACTCACAATATAAAAACATCCTTTAAGAAATTGATAAATGAGGCTCAATGAAACTGTAATTTTCAGAAATGGGTTCCAAGCTGTATCCAATCATAAAGTAATACAGAGCCATCAAAGGGTCCCATTTGTTTCGGTCTCTGACAATATCCTTGTGTGTTGTATAACTTTAGCCCCGTATGATAAGTAACCTGGCTTCAATATGTTGCATTTTATTCCAGATAAGATGTGATAGTAAATCACTCTTCAGAAGTCTTGCTATAAAAGACCACTAAGGTCTATTATGGCAAGCCAGATCAGAGATTATATGGCTTCCATTGGTCGTTATAATTTACAACTGATTTTATTTATAACATCTGATTTATATAGTAAGTGAGCAAATAATCATTCCAGAGATGGTTTTCCTCTTGAATCATCAGTAAAACATTATGGAGCATTTATAAAATCAGAGTGTTAGGGTGTGCTGGCTACTCAGGTTTAATCATTGTTGCTACAGTACAAGTATGAAGGTAGATGGGTGGGAAGTCCAGTAGCCAAAGCCTTGAACAGATCAGAGAACGCATTAGGTAGTCAAAGGCAAATCAGAAGTAAATCTACATAATCAGACCAATCAGGAAATTAAATCTCAATCATCAAGCAAGAAATACGGTCAACATGAAGGCAAGGGTCAGGCCAGGAGAAAAGCTGTGTGCTGAAGAGTGCACACTGGCATGCATGCAGTCCAAGTCTAAGCATTGGCGAATGACCTATTTAATGTCCAGCCCTCAGGGTCAGGGACAATAGTCTTAGCTACCACCATGTAACCTGCTATGGTTCATGATCCATTGGTAATCGGCACTGCCAACTAACGTCTGTTATTGATCTGTCTTTTGACTCTCCTGTATTTCCTATATCAGTCTTCTGCCTTCTAGTACTGACCTTGCCTTGCCTCTCTAACCATGCTTCAATCTCCAATTTAGTATTTACAGTCAACCTGCTGATGTCCCCCGCCTACGCTGTATATCTGCTTCTTTCTCCCATTTGTTACTTTGCTGCTCACCTCCTAATGGCCTTATTCTTTTCTTTACATCTGCTTCCATCCCAGATTGGTATTTCACTGTGCCCTTATCTCCCATTTTATACGTCACTGCCTACCTGCAGATCATCCCGGATGGCTTTTTTATTTGGCTTCTTTTTCCCATTTTGCTACCTTCGTGCTTGCCTATCTGCTGATGACCTTTCATGCTAATTTCATCTGGTTCTATCTCTCATTTTGTATTCCTGCCTACCTGCTAAAGACCTGGTTGGTTTGTTTCATCTGCTTCCATCTCCAATATGGTATTTTGCTGCCTGCCTGTTAATGATCCTGACCCTGCTCCAATCCCCAACTTGGTACCCTGTTGTTCATTTGCTGGCCTTCGTTTTTTCTGTAGGTGCATCCCTGCTCCAGGCCCATGGTACAATGTTACCCCTTCTGTTGATTCCCATTGGTTTTCTGTTGGCTACCTGCAAGTTCCCCAAAGATGCCTGTCAGCTCACACCATGTTTCCCAATATAATTACCATACATACTGTATATATTTTATGCATTGTAATTTAAACATATTGCTTGACCTTGTATGTATTAGAATGAATTTGTATATAGTGTACACCAATCAATACACATTGACAAGCATGCATGTGGAAGCAATTTTTGTCTTGCGAAACATAGCACTATTATTGGTGGCCAACTACATATATGAGATCACATAGGATGAATGTCATCACTATACGTCTATACTTCAAGCATAAGCAGATTGCACTAAAAGCAAGCAGGGGAGTCTAAAATCAATCCTTCTAAGGTGCTTTTTAGATTGTTCATAGTTAATGTAAAAGTTGATTTAAATAATCTTCAAAAAGTCCTGATTATCAAGAAATTCCCCGTTATCGATGGTGCTGTATTTAAGGTATAAGTAAACACAATTATTTTGTTATGCTTGTGTTGTCTGCCTTGCTGTTTTTAGTTTATTTCCATTATTTCAGCTTCTCTGTTGTCTCCTGATATTCACAACACGTATGGAAATATTTACAAATATGTAATGGAAACATATTTAAATAAAAAATGGAAGAACAAGTAAAAATGTAAAAAGCCACCTAAAAAATAACTTTCAGGAAAATGTTACCAAAACTCAGAATATCTACAGAAAATACACCAAAGTTCCCAACATAGCCAGGCGGCACAAGGGCAAAGGGATACTGAAATAAAAGCCAGAATTGAAGAAATGGTCCATGATAGGGGAAAAAATGAGCTGATTAAATATTTAAAGAGAAGAACAGATCCATCCCGGTAAAGTGCAATAGTGATGGATTGCATGTAGCAAGGCCAGCAGTTAGCACTAAAATACCCAGCACACACTATCCAATTACCACCTTATTGACGTGGCACCCATTAGTGCCTGACAATACTATGTAAGCACTCTCCAGTCTGCGCTAATTTCCTTAAAAAAAAATAAAAAAATAAATCTAAGCCCTTCACCATGAGACAGGATAAAGGGGGGATGATAATGCAATAAAACTGCAACAATTAAAATCTTTTTCTGTTGTTGTTGTCATACAAAATTGATGTCACTTCCTGCAAAAGTGATATATGTTGTATAGGAAGCAGTTGTAAATAAATGCAAATTTCCAGGTAATGCTCCATTACAAACCTCAGAAAGGCTGCCTAAGTCATTACAGACAATTATCACCTCTGGCTAATGGGGCTGTTTAAGCCTATGGGCAATGCGGGCGTTACTGTTAAGTGCATTTCTTAGCAATAAGGCAATGAAATGCTTTTAACAAGGGTGTAAACTGTGATCCACTATATATATATTTAACTCATTTCCTTCTGGTCCGTTATAGATTAATCCATAATGTTTCATTGAGAGATGGATAAGTGAAAAGAAGTGCCTAGGAAAGATGTCCTGGTCTTGTCTTTGTCCATATGAACTAACAACCCTGGTGTCCAACCTGTGGCCTTTTGGTAATCATTGTGTGACCCTCTGACTCCAGGGGCCAATATTCAGTGTTTAATAAGAGATACAGAGGGGGTCTCCAGCACACATTTAACTAGCTTCCAAAAAAACTAATGTGTCAACTACCCAGGTTAAAAACAAGGATTATAGTTGCATGTAATTATAAAGTGGAAGCCTGTGCCATACCATGCCATGGCACCTAAGGTAAGTGCAGTCTTTAACTCTGAACAATAAGCGTTTCCATGCTCATTCCAATAGTATAATCATCTGGAGGCAACCCTATTCCCTACCATGGCTTGGAACCCCAATGGTTTAATGCAGTTTCTCAAACAAGATCCCTCCAGACTTTGCAAGAGGTTCCTTGAAAAGTTTGTACCTCTAAGGTCAGTTTAGGTGACACCAATGATCTTTTTGGCTATCTGTAAAGGTGACATTCTTCTCAATGGACAGCAATGTAAGAGGAATTCCTCCCAATGACCACCCTACTAATGTACAGTGAGCTGTGGATTTAGTCATTATAAACAAGATTCCCTGAAGACCTAAAAATTATTTCAAAGGTTCCCCCATGATAAAAAAAAAGTTTTATGGTAGGGGCCTGCTCTTATCAGACGTGACATGATGTGACAGTGTGGATTCCACATGTGTTTGCAAAGGTGGGCAACCAAAAACCTCTTTTTCAACCTGTGTAGTCTAACAAATTAGTTAGGGTTTATTTTTTTGCTGGATAGCTTGTTCACTCCCTTTCTGCTAGTTTCAAACAGACAAATACACCTAAACCTTTCCCAGTCACCATTCCCAAGGTGTTCTGTAGTCCACCAGAAGGGACTGAACTAGCGACATTGTAACTGGTATCAGCAAGCACATGCAGACAAAACAAAAGATTCATCAGCTCACAAAATCTCCGGCAAGATTAACAGGTACTTAATCTAGTTAAAGAACAGATATAATAAAAACACTTTAAATGGCAAATATAACAGCTAAAAGAATGGAAAATATGTGAAGTTTATTGCTAGTATTTACATACAATTTACATTCATTTTTTTTTTTCGTAAAAAGGGAGCTCTAAGGTTGCACACATATAGGAGTGAAGTATTTTAGGAGGGGCAATAATGGCAGTGATCACCAATAGACCCATATTGCATAGATCAGTCTAACCATCTCCTGTGACATATACATATGTATATTGTACAGTATATATGCCTTGATAAGAAGAACCAGATTTCAGTATATTTTCTTGATACTGGACTTTGGTGTGCTGGCTATTTTATTTTTAAGGATTTTGATGGTGCCCCATTGGCCATGCGTGCACCCAAGGGCCAATTAGTTTGAAGTAGGATTGCACAATTGCAAAGGTTTTATTTCCAGCCTGTGTCACAGCTGACCGAATTATATTTCTCTACTTGTCCTGGTGACCAATATCACCAGAACCAAAATGGAAACATCTAAATTTTGTATTTGCCATTGGAACAGATGGGGACAACATTTCCATTAATAACTTAGTAAGGAATTCATTTTGGAAGTTTTATTTTGGGGATACAATATACTTTATAGAGCCTAGCTCTCTTGTATTTACTGCATCTTTGTAGTTTTTTTTTTTTTCTAACACAGTTTCAGAAGAGACCCTCATATATATTACATAATGACAGATGCACATTAATCGCTCCATTTAAACAGTAAGTGAGAATTTATGGCCAAGCAGGGGATTCTACAATTAGCTCTTCAGACATTATTGACACTCATCGATATAGGATGTGTCACTTCCTTACTATTACTGTCCAAGTCATTGACAGTTTTATTACATAACACGGAAATAATTTATCAGATGGGTTGCTTACAGCCTTGCATGGTCTTCCAAGTCCATAATGTATACAACAACTTCCTTTTCAGAGGAAAATGACCCATTTTGGATAAGACCAGTGCACTCACAGGGTAGGTCAACTAGTAATAGAATATGTAATATAACAGCAAATAAATCACAGATAAATGATATCATTAATTATGTTCATTGAAGCCCAGCTGAACGTTGCTTTTATATCAGGAACTTCAAACCAAAAGTAGAAAAGCCTGCATGTTGCAGACAATTGCTCTCTGTGGGTAATCAGTGGTCTCTCTGGAGGGGTCAGTCATGCCAACCCTGCTCAGAATCAGACCTATAGTTCCGGAATTAAAAATAACTCACATACCTTGCCTATTTAACAGCTGCTTGTAGGACCTCTACATCATGACCACCCGTTTCATAATAGGAGCAAGGGCCTTTCTCTGCACCATGCTGGCAAGGCAAGGAATAAACATTTGATATACAGGATCCAAACATACTTTAAAGAAAATATATGGATTTTACTGCAATCTTTATAACTAGTTTTATATTTTCCCACTTCTTTATCTTTCCTTACTGCTTGTTGGCATCTTACTCTTCAGTTTAAGCTATGGGTCACCAGCTCTTCCCTTTGGACTCACTCACTAGTGTTTCCTATGTTTTCAGCAGGAACATTTATATGCATTTTACAATTATTATTGTTTGAATAGTTTTCCTAAATCTTAACATAAGAACATTTAATGAGGTGCACTTATAACACTATTTGCAAGACATGTTAAAATTTACAATTAGGAAACAGCTGTCTGCTTGCTTGGTCAATAGGAAGTTCCAGTCTTCTAGGGGCAAGAGAAGGGGCAATAATGAATGTTGCCAACAGTTAGTTCCTCTGTGGAAATGACTTGAGGTGCCCCTGCTAATCTTACTTGGATCCCCTATGTGGGCGTTTGCTGGCTGGGGAGGGTTTGGGACCCTTGTGCAGCAGAACACTTTGCACTTCTCTATGTCTGCCCCTGAATGTGTCTCTACTCAGAATTAATCAAGTCAATCTTTCACAACAGTTGTTTTGTATTTGCTTTACTTATATAATAACACTTTACACTTTACACTTTTTTTTACCTATGGGTTCTTCATTACCATTTAATGCCGGCACATTATATACCAGCTATGAATGCAACTTGCTGTTCATAAATGTGAAAAAATAATGTCTAACAGTCTGGTTTCATATAAGAAAATATGGTTATGAGTTCATTGTTTTTTCTATAAATTACTTTAAGTTGAACCCATAAAACTAATCCCCATGAAGTTGATTTCTAAGACAGAGGTTTGCAAAATGTAAGTCAATATGAATCAATCTGTCCTAATGTTTTGTCGAGGGTCTGTTCCAGGGTGTCTGCTCGGCAGATGTGGACAGCGGCGGAGCTGGTTTAGTTGGAGCCATTTCTCGCTTTTGATTCTGGATTTTTGGATTTTTAGCATGTCAGCGTCTGATCCATCCAATAGCTAGTGGTGGGGCAGCCATCTTAGATTTGGAGGTCTCTCGAAGGTGACAAATATGCATTTAGGAAAAATTTTCAATTAGTAGGAATTATGGGAAAGGATACAGAAGAAGAAGAAGCCGTCATTCTTCATCAATTATTGCTTTATGTTAGTTATATAACTAGTAGGGATAATTTTTAAACTCAATCTTGTGGCGAATTTGGCCGTTCTCGTTTACCGAATTTTAAGCGAGAACGGCCAGTGTAAATTCGTGGATCAAGGTCGAATTATTATTTAAATTATTATATATATATTTTTTAGAGGTTAATTAACGCCTAGTGCCAGGCATCACACATCTTCTCAATGATAGCGGCCCAAGACGGCCGCATTCATGGAGAATATCCCTGGGACTAGAGGTTAATTAACCTCCAGTGCCCCGGGGATCGCAAATAGGAGGATTCCTTGCGAATCCTCCTGTTAAAACTTCCTAGATCTTCCGATGGTTTGGTGAAATCGGTTCGCCGAAATTTCGCAAAAACATCTGAAGTTCGAGGAAATTTTCGCGAGACAATCGATCGTGGATCTCTTGAATCGGCAAGGGTCCTAATACAGTGTCTTGTCCAGTATGAGTTTTTATCCACAGGCAGATTCCTGTAGAACAGGAGCCACAGCTCACATCCTGTCCCAGTATAAATTGCTAACAGAAAGGTTGTTTATTGCACAAGGGATCAGCAATGTCCCTTCTGCAATAGATAAAAACAAAAATTCTATTGTTCAGAATTATTTAATAACTCCCACCTGTACACGCTCCATTGTGGGTGCCGCCATCTTCTCCCTTTCTTCTTCTGTGTTCAGGATCTTTGGCCAACTTCACTGGAATATGTGTGGAAGTTAATTCCTGGCAGCAGGGACATGCTGGCATTGTACACTGAACTGCTTATGTTCAGTATTCTTTACTAAAAAAATCAGGCAGGTACTTTTATTTTATTGAAGAAGATTTATTGCCTATCCTTTCTTCAATAAATAGCTTGGCTTATGGGAAACTTACATTTTTAGTTTAGTTCCACTTTAACAATACCTATCACTGAAAACGCCTTAAAGCAGCACTAAAACTCTACTTATGTGATCGAGCAGGTCTTAAGGACAGGTTAAGACTTGCTTAGGGATCAAAAGATCCCATTTGGCACCTTGACAGCCACTCGGCCACTTCCTAAAGAACCAAAATCTTCATATTTGACAGCTGGTACTGGTACCACTTACTGCCCTCCACATTTATTCTCTATGGGGCTTCCCTCTCCAAATGCAGCAGTTCACTGGCATGAGAAAGTGCACTGCAACCTCACGGCCAGTGTTAGCATAGCGACCGGGCAGGTAAGTATATTTTACTGCCTAAAACATACTTACCTGCCTGAATGGTCTCTTCTTCTATCAGTTCCAAGTTGTGCATGGCCATGTAGGTATATGCAGCATTTCCCAGCTTCTCCTGCAGCTGCCGGGACTTTATGAACAAGAATTATGTTTTTCTAGCCTGGCAAGTCAAGATGGTCTAGGATCCAAATCTGGAAGAGGAGAAGAAAAAAAGATGGTGGTGCTCACAATGGAAAGAAGACATGTAAGTGTATGTAAAAAAAATTGTGATCGACTGTCCCTTCTGCAATAGGACCCGCCTAATAGCAATTTTTGTGAAAAAAATTGTAGTTCCTCTTTATCTCCTAGATTGTAAGCTCTTAGGGGCAGGGTCCTCTCCTCCTCCTGTGCCACTGTCTGTATCTGTCTGTCATTTGATACCCCACTTTAATTTCCAGCTCCGCGTAATATGTTGGCGCTATATAAATCCTATTTAATATTAATAATATAGGGGGTTCCCATATATATTACCATCATTAGCAGCACGGTAGCTCAGAGGTTAGCACACTTTGCAGTGCTAGGTCCCAGATACGAATCTTGGCCAGGGCACATGGAGTTTGTAGGTTCTCCCTGTGTTTGTGTGGGTTTCCTCCGGGTGCTCCGGTTTCCACATTGCAAAACATGCAGTTAGGTTAACAGGCTTCCCCCCAAAATTGGTAATGACATATGACTATGGTAGGGACGTTAGATTGTGAGCTCCTTTGAGGGACAGCTAATGAAATGACTATGGACTTTGTACAACGTTGTGTACCATGCTGGCGCTATATAAATAGTGTGTAATAATAATAATAATATATTTATATCTATTTTTGTTAACCCTTTGAATCCCTTCAGTCTAAGCTGCAACACATTTGTGTGTGCAATTGGCGGTCGTCATTGATAAATGCATTCCCCTCTGTTAATGTTCGTGCACGGCTACACTTAGTCATTTACAATGCTGATCTATAGGATGCACTTATCATTAGTACACCTCCTCCATGTATTTAAGGCTTCCCTGAGGACCTCCAGACAAGCCTCCTGGGACGGATTCCTCGCCTAGAGAGATCCTTAAAACAACTCACTGTCTCCAAGAAGCAGCTCGGAGTCCTCTTTGTGTCGATAGTTTGTTTTCGGTTTGTTAACTATTATTTAATTAAAGATGATGAATATTGTAAGATGCTTTCAGCTAATTCAATAAATAGCCTCAGTGAGGCAATAAGTAAAGAAGACAATGAGGAGTTTTGTGTCTTGCTGGCACATGATGAACTGCTCTTCTCCAATAATAGAATAGATCTATTGTAAAAAGACCGAGGATTGTCTCCAAACTTCACAACATTCATGCATCTTTAGTGATTTTTGAGTTATTGTCAGCAGGCCAGAATATCTGGAAAGATCCCATTAGCCTAGGGAGGTAACACCTAAAGGGGGGCAACAGACTGTGACTTGTTCTAATAAAGCTGAAGATATAAAAAAAGTGAACGCACTATAATAAATCCATTAATAATATTTACAAAAGCTAGTAGTGTAAGTATCTTATTATGACATGGTATTGTTTTGTTTTTATACCGGGCCCTGAATGGCAGAGTTCAGAGAGGGGGAAGCAGCACAAGAAACTGGCATGGGTGTTTCAGTGCACGGAACATTCTGATTGCAAAATGAAAGAAATATGAGCTTATCAATGCGCTGCTTCTACTGCCACTGTCCATTCTGAAGATTTGTTTGGAAACCAGAAAGAATGGATCTTCAGCATAGAAAAACTGAATCCCCTCACCTGCAATACAGAACTGTGCTACATGGTAAATAGCAGGGCTAGAAGGGAAGAATCGCAAATCAATGTAAAAAAATGTAAATCTGTGTAGAAAGCTTAGTGTCCATGGTAAAGTTGCTTTCAAGAAAACAGGGTACCCCTAACTGAGGAACCCAAGGTTAAATATTCACAAGTCTAATAAAAGTGCCAAATCAATGGACAAAGATTGCACATACATTTTTGAACTCCAACATGTTTCAGAGGCTCTGCCAATTCCTCTTCATCAGGGCTTGGAGTATGAGTAAACCTGTGGCTTCAGTCATTCATGGATGACAACTGTCATCTTTTATTTCATTAGTTAAAAATGTAAAACAGAATTTTATATCACACTTACCCACTAGCAACCTTTAGTTGCAATTGCACAGTTCACCGGTAATGCTCCCAAACACCCTTCTATTCACAGGGCTGCAACAATGCAATGCACCGCAACGCTCACATAGCTGCACATGCATTTAACTACCACTTTTACGGGCATCTTTGCTTTCCAAGAGCGAGGCTTGTATCTGTAAAAATGTATATATGTATGTATGCATTTAAATTAGAATTTTAACTTTATGCTTAATTCTTATTTTAATTTTCACTTTTCAGGGAAGAATTTATTTCCAAGAATTTATTGTCATTGACTTATGTCTTTTTTCAACCTGACTTGCTATGTAACTTCAACTATAGCAAAGATTTGTATATTATTATGAGAATTTATTGAGAATGCTGCACCACTGAATGGTCCTGCTGCAAAGTCCTGACCTGGTCTTCACACTTTACTCCTGATGCTTTACATTAACAGTGTCACAATTATCGTCTCATTTGGAAAAGTGATCTGACATAAATGGAGCAAGGTTATTTAGCTGATCATTAGCAGCTTTCCTTGGATAATCTTCTTGCAGCACCCCTTCACTAGGCACACTCCGATTACCTATAGGCTTATCTATTGTACCACTGTAGGGGAGGAAGTGCAAGAGGAGGCAGAAAAGAGGGTTAGCATGGTGGTAGCTGTAGACGGGACTGTGATAAAAAGGTGAACCAAAACCAATCCAAATCTATATACCACTGTGCTCCATTTGGTCTTATGGGTTTCCCACATCGTTGTGGTCTAGGTAGCTTTATTTGGGATTTATTAAAGGTATCTATGTTTAGAAAATACAGTGCATGCAATGGCCATGAGATGAATTATGAACATGAAATTAATTCTTTCACTGGCCCATATAGTATATGGGTTAAAAAGAAACAATTATCTTTCTGGGCACGGGCCCTGTATTCTGCAACACGTTGGGGAGTAGCAAAGAGGATTTGAAAGAGTCAAAATAATTGTACCCATACCCCAGTTTACCTACTGCCTACAATTTGCAACAGATAATCCAACCTGCTAATTATAATTATTATACAGTATTTATATAGCGCTATCATATTACGCAGCACTGTACAAAGTCCAAAGTCATGTCACTGGCTGTCCCTCAAAGGAGCTCACAATCCAATGTCCCTACCATAGTCATATGTCTTTAATACAGTCTAAGGTAAATTTTTTGGGAGAAGCCAATTACCCTAACTGCATGTTTTTGGAACGTGGAAGGAAACCGAAGTCCCCAGGGGAAACCCACACAGACACGGGGAGAACCTGCAAACTCCATGCAGATAGTGTCCTGGCCGGGATTCGAACCTGGGCTAATAGGTTAAATTAGGTTTGGATGATCACTAAATATGAACGTGGAAGTCATGGGACTCTCCTGATGCTTTCTCTTATAGGAGGTAGGAGATACAGTGCCACAAACATCTTATACATTTGTTGGTGCAAAAAATACCAGTTTATTTTAATGAACATTTCTCTATAGTTCATTTTACCTAAATATTTTGTATTATTGTCACTTGTTTCTATTTTGTTTTGGTGTATTGGGTAACACTACTCTAAGGACTGTTGATCCTCCTGGCCTCTGCCAACTTTTCCCACTCTGAGCCAATCTTCAAGACAAATCTCTTTATAATAATTGTTTTTCATTATCAAAACAATTTTCCCACATTTTTTTCTGCTGGGTTGGGCAGTTACAAATTGGAAATAAGAGTATTTGTATTGTATTTGTAGTTTTTTATATCAAGTTTCAGAGTTTGGGGAGTACTGTTTGTAGGAAAAGCCCCTTACACAGAAAATCTTAAACAGAAGTGACATGGAATTGAGCAGCCCCATCAGACAGCCCTTTGCTGCATGTACGGCTATAGGAATGATTGGAAGGTGATGACTGTAAATTGTATAATGTTATTTATATTGACCTGGAAATGTAACGAACAAAGATACAATTACACTTGTGTTTAGAGGCCTACTGCACTTTTATATTACACTTCACCATTAGCGTGATGACTTTTCAATTCCGCTTTAAGCTAAAGCCTTTTTATGAGTGTCGTGCAATGCTATTCAAGTAATAGAACAATGGGTTTCACATTCACAAATGGATCGTCGCTGCAATTATTCTGCTAGTGATTGTAAAACATATCAATGTTCCGTATTGCTTAGAACAATTTCAGAGCTGTGATGTATATTGCAAATTTGATAAGGTTTGCAGCATTCACAAGTCGTTCATATGATTTATCTGTCCAGCTTTAAGTGTCATTTCACATTAGCACCCCAAAAATAAAAAAATCACAAAGGCTTCACATAGTATATTATTGAATTTAATGATAAGTTTATATTTTAGAGTCGTTTATTCTTATATAAAAAATTACTTTGTTCTACCATTTTATAGTTAACACTTTAGGGACCTTAAAAAAGTTTTTGACAATAACAATCATATTACTTTATATAATAATAATATATACATTGCACATAATTTTATCTTCAACATTAATAAAATTCCCTTTATCCACCACCTACATAAGAAGTCCTATCTCCAACCATATTAAATAAAAATTCTATACAACTCTATATACATTTCATACGTACACGTCTGTTGGTCTTCTGGCCATTCTGTGACATCATGGGTCATTTCTTCTGCAGCAATGATCAGTCCGTCCAAATCCTGCCCAATCCTGGAATTACATAATTCCGATAGTCTAGATAACTGAAGATTGCAACTAGGAAGAGGAGAAGGAAAAAGATGGCCATGCTCCGCAATGGAAGGAGGACAGGTGGGTATTACTTCTGTGTTAAGTGGCCATAAACAATAGGCATTCGTGGTCCATCATTATCACACCCAGGAAGTCTTTCTTGATCAATGATATACAGCCGAAACTGAAAAGAGTGTATGTAGATGAAATGTTTCGGAGATGTTGGAGGGGACCAGTAGCCAGAACATAAAAGGTTAAAATAATTTTTTTTTAATACATGATGTTTCACAAACTTTATGTCATACACCTAGGGTTTACATATTCATTACAATTTTATGGCATCGTCTTGCCCAGGTTAACCGTAATATACAGTAAACCCCAAACCCTATATTAAGGTCCCATACTTGGTCATTACAAAACATGGTGTTGGAGGGGGATAAAAAAGCTGGTGGAATTAGAAATGGCTTCTGTGGTTCACGGATTTGGAGATTTTCAACTTTGGGGAGGTCATCATCATCTTCAACACTCTACCCTACAACACCCATGAGTTTTGGTTAAACATGTAACCAAGCTAAAGTTTCCATTACATTCATGTGATAATTCACTTTTAAATATTGGAGAACCAAAAGTCATAGCATTAAGTATGGGGGAACTCCTGATTCTGTTGTCCCCAATTTGCTACCATAGGTCATTTTAGGTCACAATATAACCCTTTGAGTTGCAAATGTTCATCTGTGCCCCTCTTTCCGACCATCACACGTAAATTCAGAGGCTGCTTATTACTTCACAGCTTGAGCTTACATTGTTATACTACACCGACCTCGCTGGCCAATACTCACATCTACTTATAAAGTAATAACTTATTCCACACTAACAGTTACGTCCTTTGTTTGGTTTTAGGAAAATATAGCTCCTGACAAGAGATTTACAACGCTCAGTTCCCTGTAGATGAAAATATCAGCTTGGGAAATCCATAACTATTTCTTCTTTCAGGACATTGTGTGCTTACAAGATTCCAAGAGAACGTTTCAGGGAAGAATTTATTGTCCAATCAGCAACATGCTTTATCCTGATATAAAAGAGAGGGAATGAAAAATAGCACATTGACAAACAATTATGATTATTTTCTCTGCCCTCTAGAAGGTGGAAAGTAAAAACAGAGGGTGGGGTGTAAGGGGCAACTCTGTTCCAATAGCTCAACATGTAACTAAAATATATTTGGAATAATGCCTATCCACCATCTTTATCCTTCATTGCACTCTCTTATGATTCCTTCGGTCATTTGGAGCCAATTGAAATGCAATACTGGAAAATGTAACCATTGTCCCCTTCCTCTAGGGATGCAAGATTCAGGTCTGAGTAGTTCACCTTGCCTGATTACATGTGGAAGGGAGATGATATTTGACTGTGTTAGCTCCATCATGCCTGAAAAGGAAATACACTCAGGGCTATGGCAGAGACGGTTGGGTTCCTGAATTAACTGCTGTATTAGCCAAAGTAATTTTAAAGTCTTAGATTGAAGATTAAAAAAAAAAATTATTGTGAACCCAATACTCTTGAAGTCCACCAAGTCCCAGAGGTCTGTTTTGTTGTACATATAAAGCAGGATGACAACATTTTTAGGAGCCTTTAGTTCTGCATACTCCATGATATTATATATAACCCCTAGCTGGTTTATGCTGGTAACTGTATCCTGAGCTTTTCTGTGAGGCCCTGTAGATGACCTCTACTTGATATCGGTAAGGATCTTGGGTTGGATCCATCCACAAATGTGAGGTTGGTGGTGTATACTGAGAGTCATTATCAGGATGGAGATAGGTCAATACTAAGGTCGAGTTTCTGGGAGTAACTGTCTAAACAGGGCCCCCAATAGTATGCATGAGCATCTGCAAAGGCATTCTCAAAGTCCTAAGGCCCAAAGATAGTCTTGGGTGTCCTCTTCTGTCCACATACAGGTCAGGCATTCCATACTCATCATTTTAGGAGGCTCCAGAGTGGAGTGAACTTAGGTGGAAAATACAATGAGGAAAAACAAAGTTCAAGTAAAGTCTACACATACAAGGTAAATCTAAAACAGAATAAAGAGTCACATTCATTACTTGTAGAACAATATGAAGGGCTTCTAAAAATTTCCACAAATTGTCCTTAAAAATAGCAATAGACCATTAGGATGCCTGACAATGTCTGCTAACCAGTGGGAGTAATCAACGATATTCCTGTAGGTGAACCAGGTTTTCAAGAACACTAATATGGACTCTGGGCAAGAGTACTAGAACTAGAAGACATGGCAGAGAAGGCTGATGCAAAGCAGAACCTACAAAGTCCCCCAAACAAACTCTAAAGCTAAAGTAGTTTGGAAGAAATTATGCATAGAATCAGGCAATGGGAAGTGAACACAAGATAGAGAAGCCCTAACTATTGCTGGATGAGAGCCCTACCCTAAAGCTCATGAGAACAATGATGGTGAGCACTCCCAATACAACACTAATTTTAATCCTAAATCATAAAAAAGTACTGTAATTTCTCTTTGTTGTGACTTTTTTGGTATATATCAGGAAATTTAGCAGCATGCTGGATAAAGGATTCAAGAGCATGGGTTGACCTGTTCTGGGGAGGATCCCACACATGAACTTTGCCCACCAATTGAGTTGCTCCTGTTGCTGGCTCAGAAGAAAGAGCCTAGTCCAGTCCAAATGCCCTGATCCAGATTAGAATGAACCATTGAGATGCAGCCCCACTATGTAGGTTCGCACCACTCTTGGTTTTTCTGGGCTTCACCTCTTTATCAGTCTTTTATCCTTTTTCTGCATACAGGATTCACCTGGTGATCTTTTCAGCTACACATTTCTTGACCGGGTTATAGGTGACTGAGTTCTGCCTGAGCAGTCTTTGTAAGTACAATAGAAAATTTCAGTCTTTTATCAAACAATATAATTTGCACTATTTTATGCACATGTGTTTTGCCCGGTTGTTTAGAGTTTTGATCCAGTGTTCCTGCATAGTCTGCAATGCAATAAAAGTAAAGAAAACTTGGTAACCATTATTACATCATTACATTGATTTTTTTAAAAATACGAGCAATGTAAGAATGTAAAATAATGTAAGTAGCCTCTTACACTCCCTATACTGCAGGGCTGAAGTGTGAGAAAAAGAAGCAACACAAGAAACCAGCCAGTTCATATCCTGAGTGTGCTCAATATGACAGAAGACTTTTTCCTTTGCTGACCCTTTTTCCACTATCCATTCACAGTCTACAAAGAGTCTAAGATGACCTGGGCTCAAAGAACATGGCTTAAATGGAACTGGCAATTAGACTGAGGACATCTAGTGGCAGAAAAAAAGTAGTGCAGGGAGATCTTTGGACTTACAGTGAATACTGCAGAAAAAGCTGTTTTTGTTAATCATTTATAAGCTATCATTTAAATTCTGTGGTTTGTTTTGTTAAATTGAGGATTTGCTATGCTGGTTTTAACTAGAGAAGTTATAGGTCTGGAATTAAGCAAGTAGTGTCAATCCAATTAAAAAAAGAAATATACTGTACATATGCTTTAAATTTATACAACCCAAACGTCTGGTCATTGTGGACTTTGGAAAAACCCTGGCCTAGCTGTGTTCAATTTTTTTTCCTATTAGCCAGCGTCCATCTCGCTGAATCCGCCAGACCCAATTCCTCTTCGCTTTCCTTCGTTTTCCAACCTCGCTGTGTGAGTAGAGTTCACATCTTCAATTATTAAATGAAGTAATTGAGGGAACATGATCCTGCTGGGCTTTCCAATCCACTGACCATTTCTGAAGCGAAAGGGGGGCAAAAATGACAGAGGCGCGGTATCGATCCGGTGGCAGGGAGGGAAAAGGAGGCGATTAACCCCTTTTGGATCAGACCAGACTGATTCATCTCTGCTGCTCCCTTTCTCTTCCCTACGGAGGTCATGTCCTTTCTTTTGTTTCCCAGGTCAGGTTTCGGCCTGACAAGTGGTAATTGATTCCCCTGCTAGATAGGCTGGTGGTAAGTGCAGGATAGAGTTACAGTGAAAACAAATCGCACTTCACAGGTCTGACCTTTTCTCTTGCAGCTTTTGTTGTGGTTGCACTTGAAGTCTGGGAGGTAAGAGACGTGTGTTGTCACTTCTCCAATCTCAGCTCTTGGTCGTGTGCGCCTGGCAGTGATTTGACATGGCCGATGATGGTTTTAAAGGGCAACGCCAGACAGACAGATACAAACATTAAAACAAACAAAAAAAAAAGTAACACAAAATTGCATCATTCTGAAAAAAATAAAAATTTGGATGTTGCTGTACTGGACAGCTGCAACGCTTTACAGACGTTGAAGCCTCAGACATTCATCCATTGTCTTGTCCTGCCTGATCCAACCACAAGTCTGATACATGGGGACTACGTAACTCAATATTAAAGTGTTTAGGCAAAACTTTTTTTTTTGGGAGGCAGGATTTATTTTTGCTCACAAGAGCACCCTAATGTAAGCTGTGGGTTGACTCTAATTACTCAATCCTAATTAGTGCCTCCATGTTTGCTGGAACTGAAATCTAATAAATGATGGGAGTGTGCCAGGAACAGTAAGATTGGAAAAGAACTAGCTAAAAGATAATGAAAGTCCTCCATTCAGCAAATGAGGTGGCTTCTGACTTGCTGCAGCTTCTGATGTACATTGTAAGAAGCCGAGTGCATGCCATGAAATCAGAGTTATTTCAGTCCAGGATAGGAAGAGGGTTGGCATTCCTGGCAAGTGAGTATGCCATCTCTGAGCATATCTCTATTCACAGTCACCTTAATAGAAAGTGATAAAAATCCAACATGTTGGGCTCTATACAAACATTTTTGGGATTATTCTATGTCCATGTGTTTAAATGGCAGTAATTGATTCCCACTAAGTCAGATTCCTGGTTTTAAGAATAGAGCCCTTCGAGTTGTCACCAAATCAGTTACAGAAGATTAATATTTCAATAGGGACACCTGTGAAGGAGGGAAGTTCCCCCCACTTTGAAGAAAACAAGCTGAAACCATATTTAGCCAAACTAAACTGAAAAATTAAACTTACCGTTATTACCGCAGATCCCTTGATGGCGATGGACCTTTCCTCAATCCGCTCTCACGTAGTCCTGGGATCCATCTTCGTCTGCGCCGGGTGCTGCCATCTTTAATCTTCTCTTCTGTCTTCTTTTTGGCACGTCACCCAATCTCGCACTGCGCAGGTCTGAGATCGGGTGACATGTAAAGAGGAAAAAAAAATAGAGCCACTGTCACTGCGCATGCAAATAATGCCCCTTCTGTGCATGCCCGAAATTAGGGCATCCGCAGAAGGGGCACCTAGAGCCTCCCAGGATGCGTGACGTAGGTTTCCTGGGAAGCGCAGCGCTCCCAATCAGTCTTGATTGCTGCTGAAAGGGGAGGTACTGCACCTATTTTTTTTTTAAAAAAAGGATGTTGCACTTAAAAAATAAAAAATAATTAACCTTTTTGCTTTACATATAAGGGTTGTTGAGTTTAGGTACGCTTAAAAATGGATAAAACCCCATATAACAATAAACGTCTTTTTTGTTTCCTTTTGGTCTGGTAAATATACCACTGAAAGATTAATAAATAAAAAATAAAAAAAACAAAAAGCTGAAAGTAAAAAATATTAGTGCAAAAAAAAAACTACAATGATATATGAAATATGATCAATGCAGCCACCACTGTAAGCTTCAACTTGTTACATTTTTGTTTTTTATTACAATATTTTTATTGTTCCCAATGGTGTCATTATTATATATTCTATAATCAAACATATCTTCTTATCAGTATTTCTTATATGCAGGACAAAAAACAAACAAAAATAAAAGAATAAAAACTGTATACTGTATAATTTTGTCCAAATCAGCAATTACATTGAAGAAGAAAGCAGCAATATACAACAAAGTATCAAATCTGAAAAATGCATATTTGGATGAACGTGATTGTTGCAGCTTTTTATTTGTGTTATTTAACACTGATTAATAGTATCTTGTTAAACAATGAGCTGGAAGTGGAAGCATTTTGTTGATCCATTCTAATGTCATGGGGATGGAAATGTGATTTTTTTTGTTATTTTTCTTTTTTTTTTAATGGAATAAACATAAATCATAGATCTCCTCCAAGCATGTATCTAAAAGTCAATGAGAAGAGCTTAGCGTAGGAATAATGAGGGGCTGAGTAAGCAGGCAGATGGCCTCTGAATTTACTGCAATCATTTTATCTACTTTAGTTTTTATCTTGTTTGCCTATAAATAAAATGCCTCGCTCACAGTTTTCCTATTATGATATGAAGGGAAGAGGCTGAAACTTATCCTTATTATTTTACTATCTTGCCAAAAAATATGACTAAGCTAATGGCATACAAAATGAAAACAACTGCGGACAAAAACAGATGTCTGAGTATCCCAGTTCAGCATTTGAAGTTTTTTTTAAATTTATTATACTATTCCTTTTTTTAACTTATGAATTGGCTTTAACTGTTAGACATTGATGTTTAGACAAGAAAGGAGTAAGGTTAAAACCTTCTTATATAATTGCACCAAATACTGGTAATGGGAAAGTTTAAGGTTTTTTTTTTATCTTTTTTAATTCTGTACTTATTTTCTTTTTTAATTTATGAAATTGTTTTTACTTTAAAATAAACCTAAACTGAAATTTTAACCTTACAATAAAGGATAAACAGCCCCTTTATATAAGATAAAAATCACTTTTTTTAGAGGGGAGAGGGCCATGGCAATCAAGACTAAATGGGAGCGCAGAGCCTCCCAGCATACATACGTCATGCATCCCGGGAGGCTTCTGGCTGCTCAATCTTGGGCATACGTAGAAGAAGTAAAAAGTTCAGATCTCACACATGCACACTGAGATTGGCACCCTTTTTTCCCCACAGTGCGAGATCAGGTCATGTACGAAAAAGGAGGAAGAAGGCCAAAGAAGATGGCAGCACCGGGACGAAGGAGGATACCGGGACGGCGAGGGACAAGATCCTGAAAACCTTTGGTTGGATCAACACATCTGGGAAGGTAAAGGTGAGTTTATTTAGTTTAGTTTATTTCCTCTTTAACCCCCTGAACGGTTTTCCTGAGTGTGGCTAGGCGTAAAAAAAACCTGCTGAAAGCGGTAACCCTGAGCCATGCTTGGGGTAGCTAAAAACATTTTTTTTAAAAACACTTACCTGTTCCCATCAGGGTGGACCCAACTCCTTCTGTCTTTAATGCCATGGCGGAATGGGGACAGTGTGGCATCCGGTGATTTAGGAAGAACCTGGACGAAAAAAGTTGTGCCCACTGGTTCCTGAGCTGGAAAGAAAAAATCCAGGGCGACACAGGACCAAATGGAATTGGTTTGCAGAAGAATTGAGGGCTCATCAAAAAGAAAGGTAAGTATTGTTTTTATGTTTGTTTTTTAATGTCTGACTCTGATAGGGCTGTGTCTGTGGATAGATTCTCCTGTTATAAATTCCCAGAAGAATAAGAACATTAAAAGTTTATTTGTATTCCTTTTTGTTTTTCTTTTTTCTATTTCTTTTTCATTTATTAGTTTGTTTTTTCTTAATTATCCAGCTCTGATGTTTCCACAAGATTAGGGCTGAGGCTGGAACCCTCTTATATGAAAGTCTAGAAAAACTAGAACAAAAATTAAGGAGTGGACAGGAATTTTGAGATGCCCACATCTATTTTTTGAGTACCCTCACTATCACTATTCAAATCGACACCTATTCGATCAAATAGGGCGATATTGTTTGGGTGACACCATTGAACACCATTTAAGTCAATAGGGGGAAAATTCAGGTTATTTTTTGGGACTCTGTAGAACTGCAAGAGCAATCAGGGGGGCAGAGCTGACAGCTCCGGTCCCCTGATTGCTCTTGCACCCCTGTACTAGTTGTATGTGTTCTTGGATAGAGTCTCTCTGTCCAAGAACTCAGGAGTTCTGTGTTCCTTGATAAAGAAACTCTATCCAAGAATAAGGATAAGCAAGAAGACCTCTGGCATTCTCACAGAAATTTCCTCGAACTTCAGATGGTTCTGCGAAATTTCGGCAAACCGTTTTCGCGAAACCATCGGAAGATCAAGAACATTATAACAGGAGGATTCACAGGATTTCCTGAGAATCCTCCTGTTTGCGATCCCCGGGGCACTAGAGGTTAATTAATCTGTAGTGTCGGGGATTGGACACTGTTCTCAATAAATGCGGCCACAGGAAGATCCCCGAGCACTAGAGGTTAAATGATGACAAGTCTCCCCATTCATTCACCTCTAGTGCTCTGTGATTGGCTGGGGAAAGGTAAATCCTGATGACACTTGACCTGTCATCAGGGTTTACCTTTTCTCAGCCAATCACAGAGTACTAGAGGTGATGAATGGGGAGACTTGTCATCATTTAACCTCTAGTGCTCGGGGATCCCACACTGACAGGAGGATTCCTACGGCTGTGCAGCCGTCCTGTCATTGTGGGATAACCTGTAAAAAAATAAAAGTTAGTTACACAAATCACACACATTTAATAAATTACTTTACCATTAAAGCCTCTTTTTTTAACACATTTTTTTACACGTGAATTTGCGCCGATGAATCCCGTGTTTGTTGGGTCTATCTAAATTGGAACAGCCATATTTGGGTCGAATATAAGGACAACCCCAATTCGAACACCAACACTAGTCTGTATACTTCTTTGTATAGATTTTCTCCCAAGTTCTAAAATACATTCTCCTAGGTTAATTGGCTTCTTCAATCAGTCATGCATAGTCAGGCATGTTAGGGAAGGTTTTTACCTGCAGGGGGAGCAAGCAATCCTGTGCAGCTCCTCGTGGCTGGCACCTTGCCGCCCACACCAGGCTGCAGTTAGAGGTACTGAACCACTCACTGTGGCCCCCATTTATTCCCTTCAGGGCTGCCACATATAGATGCTGCTTGTAGCGTCTCCCAAGGCTGGGGTTCAAAGGAAGCAGACACTACGCCACAATATACCCACCAGTATTAGTAATATTAGATTGTAAGCTCCTATGTGCTTATGACAATGGACTCTGTAAAGCACTGTGGAAAATTTCAGCACTATATCACTACAAGTTAAATATTATAAGAAACATTGAGACTTTTTGTCAACACTACCAAACTACCATTCTGTAACATGCAATGTTGTTACAGAGGTAGGCGAAATAAGGTGATTTTCAGACCAGTACCTCAATACGTTTGTCCTATCTGGTAATCTTCCATTTTACAGTCTTTTAGTAAGGATGCTAAAACTTCCCTGATACACAGACAGACACTAAAATGGGTCACCTATAAAAATGAAGTATGAAAAATGAAAATATGTTACATCAAACTTATTTTAATCTAATAACTTCTATGATAAAATAATAACTCCACATATGTGCTCTCTAGGAATTAACAGAGTAATTCTGAAGAAACTGAGTTTAACCCTGAAACTAACAATTTCAATGCCGCAGTGGAAATTCTCAATTTTACTCATCAACTGCCAAAATTTGCTTAAAAAACAAAAATATCTTGTTTTTTAGAAGATGTGTTTAGGGCACTAATTCAATTAGTATTCTTTGTTTTTTATTCTCTGTGTTCATTAGCAGGTGAAAAACTAGTGATGGGTGAATGTAGTTTTATTGTATTCGAATGATGTTAAGTAGACATGGGCCAGCGTACTGCACATTGCACAAGTGTTATATCTTTGCTTTTGTACATAGAATGCAATGTTTTTCTCTTTGTATCATGATATCAGGAAAGAACAAGTTGAAGAGTGTACACACTAATATTTTATACAGGAGGTGAGTATTATGAATGGTTGTTAAAGAACACATCAGTTTTGGAGTAGCTACTAAAGTACACAGCAGGGCATGCTCCTTTTGGGTGGCAAATGTTGGAAATAGCAATTGATAACTATAGGTCTTTTGCTTTAGGATATACCTACAGATACCTACTTGTATACCTACTCGTGCTATGGTGAAACTACCCTACCCATCCCACTGGGTGCCATGCCCAGGAGTCATTTTGGCTTGTTGCACCCACTTGCACTGCAATAAATGATCCCAAATGACGCAAAGAGCGGTGCTGACATGGCATGCTGTCTGAATTATGGAACAATTCATGGTAACTCTTTCACAGAGAACATGCCCATAGCACCCTCCAGGATGTCCACCACTCTTCTGGGTTTTGAGGTAAAAGTCAGGTGACAACATATGGGGCCTGTGAAGATAGACTATCATGGGAGAACCTGGGTGATCCAGCAAACCTGGATTGGATCTGGTCCGGGACTACTATTGGCAAATGATTTTTGAAAAAATACAAATTTGCTGGATCACCCAGGTTCTCCCATGATAGTCTATTTTCTTCAGTCTTGGAGAGCTTTAATGAATCAGATCCATTGTGTCAACTGGGTACTGAGTGTAAAGTTTCATAATGAAGAATTTTACTTTGAAATAACCCTGAATTGCACATTAAAGCTTAAAAAGAAATCTAAAAAAAAGTTGTTTGTAAAAATGGTTGCATGGACAATGTTGGTCGAAAAATCATTTTATCTGGCTTTTTGTATGAATGTCCATGAGATCCGGGATGGGTATGGGGACGGAGCTCTCACATTCCAATATCAGATCTCAGTCATCACTGACATGTGAAAGATATTTTAATGGTCTCCATACCAGGTGGGCTTTCTGCTTGTCAGCTCACATTGATGATGTTTTTCTCCAAAAATCCCAACAATTTTCCTGACGTACCGTGTCACTGAATGTATTCAGGTGTGAAAATATCATTCATGTACACGGATCGCTTCTAATGTGTCAGTAACTTGGAGTACTCAATTCTTAACTTCTAAAATTGATTGGCGGTGCTGATCCAATAGGTTTGCTTAAATTTTCACTTGCAAGGAATAATTTAGTGAATGGGATGAAAATTATTCTTGCAAAGAACACCCTAGGAATTGTTAAATAGAAAAATATTGTTTGGTTCTCTATTGAAGTCAGCAAGTTCCTCCATTTGCTAAGCGAATTATCCTTGGCAGAGTAAATAAATGTATTTTGTTCTTGTACATGATTATACATTGATATGTGGCTTGTGTAATTCCCTGGATGGTTTGGCTTTCTTAGCCAATCAGGCTCTGCTAAATGCACATGTGGAGAGAGGGGACATTGTCTATCCTGTTTTATGGAGCTGAGTAAATCTTATGTACACACGTCAGATGATTCTCGTCGGGTAATCGCCTGGGGGCTGATATCGGATGAGAATCTGGCGTGTGTACAGCGCTCGTCCGTGGTGCATCCGTCCTGGCTGATCTACAAACGACAAACGATTCTATTACAAATAAGGGGAGGGAGCGCCGCTTGGTCATTCTCCCCCCTTCCCTGTCCATAGAGCAGAACCTGGCTGGACAGAAATATAAATCCACACACACATATATATTTTTTGTTTTTTAATAGTATTTATTTACCTGTTTACCTGAAATCAGGACTGGCCTTAGGTTGCAGTACTGATTGCATTGACTTTGATGGCCCCTTGCCCAGGTTCCAACCACCCTGCTACACACTTTCTTTAGCACTAGAAAAAAAAACTTTGAACATAGATATCTTTAATGGTTGATGGTTTGGTATAAAAGAAACGTGACTTTTTGCTCCTGGAAAAGGGGAAAAGTGGGGGAAGAATTATCATTACCCAATAGAGTAGAAGTTGACTGGGAAATATTAAAATATGAAGCCGATTTGTCTATGCTAGGTGTTTCTTAGTAGTTCTTTTCCTGGTGACAGCTTCAGCAATGCCTTAGCAAAGAAGGGAAGTTTTTCCTGCATCATTTCTTATTATGGAATTACGCAAAGGCCAAACCTTCCAATCACACATTAGATCAGTGTCTCCCAAGCAGGGTTCCTCCAGAAGTTGCAGGGGGTTACTTGAGCATTGAGAAACTTGTGTCTATGAGGTCAGTTTAACTGATACCAATGATATTTTTGGCATTGTATTATTCTTCCCACTGTCCAGCAATGTAAGAGAAATTCATCCTACTGACCATCATGCTAATATACTGTAAGCTGTGGTAATTATAGCAGGGGTTTCCTAGGACCTGAAAGTTATTTGAAGGTTTCCCCATGTTAAAAAGTTTGAGAGACTATTAGAGAATTCAAGATTGTTCTTCGGGGCAGGGTCCTCTACTGTGTCACTGTCTGTATCTGTCTGTCATTTGCAACCCCTATTTAATGTACAGCGCTGCGTAATATATTGGCGCCATATAAGTACCGTTTATTATTATTTTTATTATTATTATTATTAATAATAATACAAATAAAAATGATAACAATAGGGTATGCCCCAGCACCCTTTTTTTCTCTTTTACTTTGTACTGGTAGAAAAAAAGAGATTTTGTTACTCCATCTGACATCATTACCAAGCTTATAATATCTTTGCAGAGGAAGCTGCTGGGTTTTCAGTTCCTACTCATGCAGGCAAACCCCCAAACTACATCTCCCAATATCCTTTCCATACACAGAAGGTGTGAGCAGGCTCCTGGGAATGGAGGCAGCAGCATTATTTTGCTTGAAAAGAAAATAAATGTTGAAGGCAACAAAGAAAGATGGGCAATAGGCAAAGTTTTAAAATCCACAAAACAAGGCCGACAACATTTGAGATTGAAATGGAGCAGCATATGGAAGAAATTTATGTACACATTGGGCCTGATTTAATAAAGCTCACCAAGACTGGAGAAGATAGACTATCATGGGTAAACCTGGGTGATCCAGAAACCTGGACTGGATCTGGTCCAGGATTGAAAACATTTGCCAACTAATAGCAAATTTTTTTAGCAAATCTATTACAGATTTAGGAATTAGCCAGGTTCTCTTATTAAAGTCTATCTTCCCCAGCTTTGGAGAGCTTTAATAAATCATACCCAATACATTCTGTGTGAGCGCTAGCTCTGATAGGCTGACATGGCTTTTACTATGTTATACACAAAGAAGGGGCTCATTTGACCATCCAATAATAGCAAGGTGTAGGAGGGCTGAGAGTGCCCTAGGAAGGTGTAGGGAGACTAAAAAGGGTCTAGAAGAATGATTATTGGTTTTTTAATGATCTGACTATAATGCAACAAACCTGGAATGAATCTAGTCCAGGATTGAAAGTATTAGTCAACTAATAGTCAATTAAATTTTAGGACATTCATTCCATGTGTGTTGGATTACCCAGGTTCTCACATGATAGCCTATCTTCAGTGTTGGAGAGATTTATTCAATCAGACGGAGAGGATACACTATATCAGTGAAGCAAACCTGGAATGCAAATGCTTTCAATCCTGAACCAGATCCAGGTTTGCTGGATCACCCAGCTTCACTGGTGAAAACGTATCCTTTCCAGCCTTGAGGAGCTTTACCAAATCAGGACCAATGTATTTAAACCAGTATTTAAATCTGTACAAAACGCTTTTGTCAAAGGATAATAGACATTAACTGTTGCTGCAGAGATTTGATGAATTTGATTTCCCCATTTAAACTTCTCCTAGCCCCCTCTGAGCCCCCTGTCCTAATATTTATAACGCAGATAATGTTCTTGCCCCGTTCTTACAACATTCTGCATAGCATATATTTCCTACATCCACCAATAATATGAGTGGCCTGATTTTCTGTAAATGCCATAAAGAATTCAATTAGAAGAAACACAATTTAATCTCTGGGAGCAAAACGTCTCAAGACTTACGCCAATAAATGTTGATAAGCTGTAGTAAATAGCTCAAGCAGAAGGCCAAAACTCACATTGTGATATTTCTGCTAATGCAAATTTGCTTTGAGTAATGTTGGCCCAGTAAATACGGCTGATTTGATCAGCTGCAATAATGCCTCAGAGAGAGATTAATTATTTTTTACTAAATGACTTAAAGTTCTGCTCTCTTCGGGCAAAGCAGGAGAAACGTCAGCGTGGCAATGGACCTAAATTATTCAAGAAGAAACTGATGATATCGGGTATTTTGTTACTTTAATCACTGAATGATATTTATTTTACTGCTGATTCGTATTTCAAAAGAGATTTCCAGTAAATCAAAAAATCTTTTTTTTTTTTTGGATCCCAGTGTAGAAAATACATTCACAAATTTGTGATCTCACCTACAGTGTAATGTATGTCAGATGTGTTTATAAGTAACCATTCATCCATGTGAAAGGTTTGTATTGTCTCTTAGATTGTAAGCTCTTCTGGGCAGGGTCCTCTCCTCCTCCTGTGTCACTGTCTGTATCTGTCTGTCAATTGCAACCCCTATTTAATGTACAGCTCTGTGTAATATGTTGGAGTTATATAAATACTGTTTATTAATACCAATAATAATAATATTGATGAAAACTTTTTTTATTATTATTAAAGAGGACCTCTGGAAGTTTTGCCTAAAAAATGAAGCAAATGTTTAATTGACATTATTGCATGTGGTCTACCTACAGTTTTTATTACTATTAATATTATTATTACTAATATTATTATTAATATTATTATTAAAAGGCAGAAGAAGAGTTTGATAGGTAGGTTGCGGTAGGTGAGTTTGAAAAGATGGGTTTTAAGGGCTCTTTGAAAAGAGCAGAAAGTAGGAGCAAGCTGAATAGGATGAGGAAGACCATTCCAGAGAGTCAGGGCAGCTGTAGAAAAGTCTTGAAGCCATGCGAGTGAAGAGGTTATGAGTGAGGAAGTCATTAGTAGGTCATTGGAGGAGTGAAGAGAGCGGCAGTTGATCTTTTTCTTTTACAGATTTACTATGCCTTGTTCTTCACTGTGTCTGCACAGTATATACAGTATAATTTTTACTGTAGATCTGTGCTAAACTCTTGCAGGCTTAAAAGTGGTCCCAATTCCTCCCATTCAAAGTAAATGTGAGAAGTTAAAACCCCTTTTTTTGCATGTGGCTGCACAGGACTGCAAGGTTCAGAAAGTTGTTTTTCTCCAATGCTGTATAAAGAGTGGAGGACTGTTGGCCTGTTCCTGGGTGCCCCTGTCTCGTGCATGGTTTACCGCTGTCAATACCAGTTGAACCTGCTCCCCTTACAAAAAAAAAAAGAATATATATAGAAATAAATATTGGTTGAGTCCTATGCTGCTCCAAGAATTAAGTTCAGTGGAATGCTAATCAATATGGTGAAACCGCAACTTCCGTAAATAATTTTGTCTGACTAGACGACTAATGAATCTAGCCGAGCAGAAAACCTCTCCGGTCACCATGCCCTCCTGGCACCGCTACAGCTTCTGAACACATGAGAAAACCCAACTCATGTGCCATAAAACTCAGACAGAGTTCATCCATCACAGGTAACAATCAGTCCTCTCATTTCAGGTAGAAAACATCTTGTTGATGGAACGGCCATGCTGCAATTTCCCGTCATCTTCCACCATCAAAAGACCTGAAAGCTTTATACATAGATTGTGTAAAGTAATCCTGGGCCATTCCAGCTGGGCATATCAGGAAAGTCCGGATACACGGAGGTTACCTTCAGTGAAAATTACATATCAAAATTATTATAACTATAAATTATGTCAGGTTGGGGTATTGTAAATTTGAGCTGTTCTTGTTAAACCAAACCTGGGAAATTCCCTGTTTTCTGGTACATAGACGGCATTGTAAACACTGTTTTATTAAATGAGAACATCCGTCAGGTTTTTATTGCTTTCCATTTCCCGTTTCGGACATTCTATTTATTTCCAGTGCTGAGATGAAATCTCAAAACAAAAGATTCAGGTAGCAATGAATTCTGGAGAGAGACTCTGGGGCTGATTTACTATTAGGGATTTTCTGAAATGTGTCTTTGATATCAGTCTTCAGTACAGCTTAAAGGCAAAGATGTATTGGAAGAAATGTAAGGCTTCCATTGCTGTAATTTGTTTTTGAGTATATCGCCTGGCTTTCCTGTTGATTCAAAGGTTTTAATTCCTAATGTGGGTAGCATGGTGGCTCAGTGGTTAGCACTCTAACCTTTGCATTACTGGGTACAAGGTTCAATTCTCAGCCAGGACACTATCTGCATGGAGTTTGCAGGTTCTCCCTGTGTTTGTGGGGGTTAACTCTGGGTACTCCGGTTTCCTCCCACATTCCTAAAACATGCAACTAGGTTGACTGGCTTCCCTCCAAAATTGATCTTAGACCGTATTAAAGACATATGACTATGGTAGGGACATTAGATTGTGAGCTCCTTTGATGGACAGTTAGAAACATGACTATGGACTTTGTACAGCGCTGTGTAATATGTTGGTGCTAAATAAATACTGTGTAATAATATTAATAACGTGCCCTTGTTTCAGAAGAAGTATTTAAATTAGGAGGTTTAAACTTTTGATTTCACTTTCTGCATGTATCTGTGTGTTCCAAATCCACCAACGAAGGAGGAATGTGGCACAGGTGTTACTCAAAGCTATGGGGCAACCATGACTCTCCATTCCCCCTCCTCATTTTAACCCATCCTGTTTTTTATTCTTACGTTGTGCCACATGATATACTTACCATCTAGGTCCATAATAGTAACATAGAACCAGTGCTGCAGATCCCCCCGTGCCAAATGATTCCCAACAGTCTCCTTGCACTGCTGCAGTCTTATTTCATCCTAAGGCTCAAACAAGCAATGCCAAACCATGCAGCTGACTGCACATGCACCATGGAAAGGAAATTGCACCATTGGCAACAAGATTTGCACACAGCTGCAGTGCAGATGTTCAAGACACAATCATGTGGCCAAAAGTGACATGTTGCTTTTGCAAACTGCTCTGCAATCTGCTGCAGCCATGTACAAAAAAAGGTTTCCTATTCCCTTAAATAGGAAAGGTTGAGAATGCAGTTGTGCCCATGCCAGATCTCTGTGGACCTCACAGCGGACCCACAATAAGAGCATTCCACCACTGGACAGCCAATAGGAAGTGTGCCCCATGATCATATCATTTGTTAAAAAAAGATTTGGGAATGGAGTACTGTATTACATAACTGCAGCTTTAAGTATTTTTTTTTCTTTCCAATGCAATCAATTAGCAGGTTTCCTCCAAAGGTTGATAGGGGTTCCATCGGCAATGGGCAATTTGTGGAGCTCCGGACAGTTTTGGTGACACCAATGATCTTTTTGGCTGTAAAGGTGACATTCTTCCCATCATTATCATTATTCCACCTGATGTTTATAAAAGTTTTATTTAAAGGTTTACCCATGGTGAGTAAGGCTGGATTAATTAGAGGAGGGTGACAGGTATGGTTTACCGTTTTCGTTTTCGAGTTTCCTAAAGTGCAAAACATTTTCATATAAACACATGACTGAATACAGGAAGCTTTAGAAAACATTCACGAAACTAATCTGATTTACAAGCTGAGTTTTACTGACAAATATAGTTTGAGAGCGGACTTGAAAAGTGCTTCCTTTCCACTTAAAAAAAGAAAAATATTAAGAGGGCAGCGGCGACTCTACTTTTCCAATGAAGACATATTACGACGACCGCAAGCCCTGATCATGAACTGTGTACAGACATAACTGCCTACTAAACAAACTGGACACCGTCCCAGTGGGGAGGCTTGAAATCATATTCATCAAAGTCAAAGGGCGAGGCGAATTGAACCGGTTCATTAATTATGAAATTTCCTACCAAGTGACATGCTGCTAACTGTAACAAGACTTAACACTTTTTCAGCTGCGCGTCTGTTTTCCAGGCACGGGCCAAGGCTTGGCGTAACTTGGCAAAATGAGTTCACTTTTTTACGTTTATTTTAGAAGTTTAGAGGAATAGATTAGTCGTCCTACAGGCTGGTGATGTAGCCGGGTTAAAGCCAGAAACCTGAGGATGAAGTGGAAAAGGAGATTAGAGGAAATTAGGGGATATTAAAAAGAAACTTTCATGACTTTTCAGGCCGTGCTCGGTTTTATTTATTACAGTAAAGTCGTTTTATTGAGCCGTTCACATTGGAATTGCACTTAAAAGCAGCCCTAATGTATACAATGACCACATTATTGTATAGTTACATAACTGGTAATAAATAAAATATTTACGGCTATATTGTAAGATATAGTATTGTAGATATCATAATGAAAGATTTTGACACCCTGAGGAATCCTGAAAGTAATATAGATGAAATGTGTTGGTGCTGGAGACTCTATATGATGGCCACCCATTCACAGGATTTATGGCATGCATTACCAGTGGCCATGAAGGTCTCCTATAGAATTCCCAGAGCTGTTTGGAGTTCTTAATGTTCTTAAAAGTTCTTATTTTAAGGAGAAGACAACCACACACCTATAGCCTAGATATGGCTTCATCGCTGCTCAAAAGGGGAACAAGCTCACATCTGTCCTGACCTAGCCAAACACTAAACTTCACTTTGTGCAGCAAATTAATTTGCTTTTTTTATGGTGGCATAATGATGTAAATATTATTAGTGCATTATGTATTTATATAGCACTGACATACTATGCATAGTTTAAACCTAGAGGAAACACGGGGAGAATATACAAACTCTATTACTATGGCACATATGATAAACTATACTATACCATGCATTGTTTGTGTCAGTTCATACCCACCTTCATTGGATGGCCTCTTGGATGGAAGGGAAGCTGTTTTCCCTATAATATACCCCATGAACTTTTTTGGCAGATATGCTCATCTTAATATACATATTATTGGGCATCCAATTCCAAAACAGTGGCTGAAAAAGTAAGAATTAAGTAAAGAAGTAAACTAAGAATTTTGTATTGTTATTATTATTATTATTTTTATTATTATTATTATTAATAATAATAATAATAACAAACAGTATTTATATAGCGCCAACATATTACGCAGCTCTGTACATTAAATAGGGATTGCCAATGGCAGACAGCTTCAAACAATGGCCCTGATTTATGAAAGTTCACCAAGGCTGGAGAGAATACACTTTTATCAGTGAAGCTGTGTGATCCAGTAAACCTGAAATGTATTTCCTAAAAATCATTTGCTATTTGATAGAAAATGTTTTCAATTCTGGACCAGATCCATTCCAGGTTTGCTTCACTGGTGAAAGTGTATCCTCTCCTGCCTTGGAGAGCTTTAATAAATCAGGGCCAATGATACAGGAAGAGGAGAGGACCCTGCCCCAAAGAGCTCACAATCTAGGAGGTGGAGGTATCACACAATAGAGGGGGGGTATGGAATGGTGTGAAGTAGTGAGGGTTTAAGACAGAAGAAGACGAATAGATAAGTTTAAAAAGATGGGTTTTGCTTTATTATTTTTAATATTATTATTATTTATATTATTATTAAATATGTTTTTATGTTTCAGCATTAACAATATTCTTCACTAGAAACATCTAAACACAAAAATATAGGTTAGCCCATATATATATACTGCATATAGAGAATAAAGAATTCCCCTTTCACACTGAACGTTGTTCACCTTAAGTCACCCTAACCTTACCCCTGCCTAACTCTCACATTCCTGAAAGTTTACATTTACTGCTTGAGAAGTTTTAATGGACATGCATGTTAATGAAGGGCTGAGCACTGACAGAGATTTCCTTCAGCAGCAGATGTGTGAAATATCTGAATAGTTTCTGCTAAAAGTCATTTCTATTTACAGTTTAGGGAAGAAAAGTGGATTAAGGTGCTCTAGGTGTGCACTTTCATGAAAGATAAGAAGAATGTGTGAATGAGAGGTCATCCTGGAGAAATATCTAATTCTTTTATGATCAAATCAATAATAAATATTACAAAATACTCCACTGTTAGCATAATCTCCTCCGCAATCTGGGATCAGCTATTATAATGCTGCAAATATCAAATCTGGTTGCTAATGTCACTTACTAGAGTATTTTAGGTTGTTGCCAGCCCCTAAGAGTATGTAATATAAGGATGAAAATAGAAAAGAATACAGTAGGGGTTTTGTTAGCATAATTGTGAGTATCTATTCATTTTTGTCAGGTTAAATTAGATGCACAAACTGTGTTACATATAATTGACAAAGTTACAAAAACTCAACGTTACTATTCCCTAGTCCACTTGAAAAAGTAGGGTTTTTGGGATATCTAGACATAGGGTTCACTGGTAAATAATCCTAAATTAAGTAGTCCATGACATATCAATCCAACAGCAGGTAAGTTTTAACAGAAGCCGACGCGTTTCGCCTTAGTCCATGACATATTAAGGTATTGGTGGTAATCTGTCACCCATTCCTTATTATTCATTGTTGCATGTCTTTGTGTAAGTTTTTTACACAGTTCTCCTAATAACCTGAGGAAGCTCGTAGGGCGAAACGTATCGGGCTTCTGTTGAAACTTACCTGCTGTTGGATAAGGATATGTCATGGACTACTTAATTTAAGATTACTTAGAGTTACTGTATGTCTAGATATCTCAAAAACTCTGCATTTTAAAGTGGACCAAGTTCCTTTTTTGTAACATTGTCAATCATATGTAACGCAATTTGTGCATCATATTTAACCTGACAAAAATTAATATAGATACCATTGTGTGTTACTTCCCCACCACCTAGATTGTAAGCTCTTCAGGGCAGGGTCCTCTCCTCCTCCTGTGTCACTGTCTGTATTTGTCTGGCATTTGCAACCCCTATTTAATATACAGCACTAAGTAATATGTTGGCGCTATATAAATCCTGTTCAATAATAATACTCACATTTATGCCAACAAAACCTCCACTGTTTTACTTTCTGTTTTTTATCCTTAATTTAAATGCTGCATTAGGCAGCGATCTCTGGCAGTTGCATTGTTGTCGGAGCAAATCTGGGAAATTTAGATTGGGTAAAGGCTTTTTACACACCTTGATTTTTCTGGAAGATTGTATTGTATCACCTGGCTTCAGGATCTTCTTTATTAATATGATGTAGGTATACAAGGAGGATTCTGGTCGGTTTTATACCTTAGGGCCACCCTGAAGAAGTAGTGCAAGACAGAGAAGTATGCAGGGATGTATCAAACTAATGCATTCTGCAGGGGAGTCTGTGGTCCCTGCAAGAGGGGTCTGCAGAGGTATCATAGATGTGCATTGCAAAACTATAAAAAGAAGTCTGCAGGAGTTACACAATTCAGGAGAACCTTGCAGAAAAAGTGCAAGGGAGGGGAAATCTGTATCTGTTGAGGGGCAGACAATGGGAGGTGCAAAGTGTTCCGCTGCTCCAGATCTTCCTCAGCCAACAGGAGCCCCACAGGGGCCCCAAGTCAGTTCTTCATGAGGGGCCCATTGTTTGCTCTGTCCACCACTGGTTTGGATACAAAAATCCTGCAGAATACGTGCAAGAAGATGGAGTCTGCAGGGCTACATCAGGTAGGCGCATCCTGCAGAACTCTTTTGGGGAGTAGGAGAGGGGTCAGTAGGGCTACAAGGGGAGTCATTTGAAATAATGTTTGCGATTGTCACTACCATAGGTTCAAAACACATTTTGGATTCACCTCCAAAAGTACATTTAGATTCGCCTTTTCTTAAACGTTATTACCCTGTAAGTCACTCTAAAGTTATGAATAGTTAAAGGAAAAAACTTTATACCAATTAGAGGGACCCTGGTGGAAATTGGACCCAGAAGGGGTCAAAGTGCCTAGCCACCATGCTATGTACAAATACATAGCCTGAATGCCTGTGGCTACATTTCATGCTACATTCGCAATGTCTTTTTTGTAGCCACCCCATTGTGCTGTAGAGAGCTGAGACTATGGACCTGATTTATCAAAGCTCTCTCAAACTGGAGAGGATACACTTTCATCAGTGAAGCTGGGTAATCCAGCAAACCTGGAGTGGACCTGGACCAGGATTGAAAGCATTTCCTAACAAACAGCAAATGACTTTAAAGGAAATCCATTCCAGGTTTGCTGGATCACCCAGTTTCTCTGATGAAAGTGTATTCTCCCCAGCCTGGGAGAGCTTTAATAAATCAGTGTAACACCCCATTCATGATATACAATGAAAGGAATCATGAGCCATGGAGTTTCCTGGAGCCACCCTGCTGCTAGAAAAATGAAATGCACCAGACTGGCTGCATGAATGGACAAAGTAAAAACACATAAAAAACTATTACTCATTTAGGATTTTGTGTGTATTGCTCTTAATAATTCTTTTATTTTTATGTATTTATTATTAGTTTTTTTATTTTTTTTTATATTCATTTAAATGAACGCTTCAATTAAAATTATAATATTCAATCATATTTTAAGCTGCAGACAAAATGCTGGTTTATTGTCTTTTGTGTCATTGTCCTGGATTGTACACTATCATACACAGTTTGCTGAGAAAGGTTTATACCTCACTATATACATAGGACAACAGAGATCTTATCCCCAAACTTCTTAGCAGCTGTAGAACAGCACACAGCCATATGCCTGCTATTTCTGATAGGCATCTAGTGACACCTAGTGGCCATTTGATGTAATGTAACAAATGAAAGAAAAACAAATTAAAATTTTAGTAAAATAAAAAACATACATAATGATATAACTGCTACACAGAGCATTTTACAATTTATTTTTACAGCAATTTAATAATTTTCTTTTTAAAAATTTGAAATACTTCAAGTGTTCTTCTTGTAAGAGGAAAACTCTATTGGCTGTATTTGCTTACAGAAATCCAAATTACTGCTTGTGTTACTGCAAAGAGCTGAAAGTCAAATCAGAATCAACTGTTGCAATATATTTTTTTGTTTGCTTTGTGCTTTTTATTTTGTTCTTGTTCCCAGGATGCATGATATGGACTAGAAAAGAAAAGAGACGGAACTTGTTTGCTGTATGCCTATGTGCTTGCTTGCAAGTGGAGAGAGATGACACCATTAATCCGCTGCTGCTTATTCACTGTCCAATCACAAGCTCGGATCAGGAAGATGACCTAGCAGGGTTGCCTAACTGCAGTAGACAAAGCCAAGTCAACAGGATGACTTTGCCAACAGGACTAAATGGACTAAATTACAAATCCTTTGGTAATATAAAAAAAACTGTGTATCCAGCTGGTATCTGACATTCAGATACAATTTGTACTTGGAACCTTCCACTGACAGAGCACGTTTCTTTCCAGTGACCATTGGTTAAGAGTTTTTCCTTCCACTGGCACCAATGGAGACACACTATTTCTCGCACTATTCCATCTCCCTGGAGCACTGATACCATTATTGGAACTCTACTTGGTACTCCAATGACATCAATAGTTTAGCTTTTTTATTGCAACCGGCACCAGTAGGGGACAAGGTTCCTCTTCCTGGCAATAATTGTGGGGTACTGATACTATCGATGGAGCACTATTCCTCCTATGAGACCAAAGATGGGGCCTTTTTTTACAACTGGCACCAATGATGGGGCACTGATACCATTGCTGGAGCATACCATGACACCAATGGTGTGGCCTTCAGTTCCCAGTGACGGGACACGGTTCCTTAGATGGCGATCCCTCCAACTCACTGACCCTTTGTTAAAAAGTTTAGGGACCCCTCTGGCCCAGGGTTTTTCAAGCATTCGTGCAATCAGAGACCATTATTTAAACATATTGCTATCATAGCCTAATATTTCAAGTTTCTATAACAGCTTTCCTTGTGGAGTTGAATGAGTTTTCCCAATGTGGTCCATCAGACACTCCGTAACAGCGATCTTTATCTTGGTCTACCTTGATCTTCTCCATAACAATATATTCTGTCTGTTAGAGCAGCACAATTGGCCATATACCATAATTCTATTTCCCGTACTCTGTAAGTGAAACACTTCCGGAATTCCAGAAATGCAGACTGTACACAGCTCCTATCTCCTGGCTATTGTCTCTGCTCATGTCATCCACTATGTTCCCTGTCAGCCTCCAATTCATCAGCTCACTATTATACGGCTCTGACATTTGTGTCATTTACCTCTTTGTTTTATGTATTACCTGCACTTTCATACCTTCCCTGTTCCTGTAATAACATCTGTTATCTGCTACCTACAACTTCCCTTACCCACCAGAACGGACCAGGTAAACTTGAAAATGCTGCATTTCATGGGAAATGATAATAGGGTTATGTATACATAGGCAGCATGGTGGCTCAGTGGTTAGCATTCTGGTCTTTGCAGCGGTGGGTCCCAGGCTCGAATCTCTGCCAGGACACTATTGCCATGGAATTTGTAGGGTCTCCCTATGTTTGCGTGGGTTTCCTCCACTTTCCTCCCGAAAACATACAGATAGGTAATGGGCTTCCCCCAAAATTGACCATAGACTGTAATAATGACATATGACTATGGTAGAAACATTAGATTGTGAGCCCCTTTGAGGGACAGCTAGTGATACGACTATGTACAGCGCTGTGTAATATGATGGTGCTATATAAATACTGTGTAATAATAATATATATATTTATATACACACACAGGTAGTCCCCTACATACAAGATTGTAGAAGTTGTATCTGTATGTAAGTCAGAACAGGTACATTATTTTAATAACTGACAAAGCAAAAAAAAAAAAACTTTATGGAGCCTAGACATTTATTAACTTCTGAAGCAAGCTGTACTTTGAAATGCAAAAAGAAACAGCTGCAGAGTTTGTTTTGATCATTATAGAGTTACAAGAGGCTGCAGAAGGAGCTCAGTCCTTAGGATCGCCCACAACCTCAGTGTTTAGCAAAAGATTTCTTCTGAAAGTCATGCAAACTTCCCCCCTCCCCCCATCAAGCCTTTGTCCTGCACACAGCGAGCAGGGAAGCCTTGTTTGTTTCCAGGAGTCGTTCGTATGTCAGATGTCCTCAACTCAGGGACTACCTGTGTATGTATATATATATATATATATATATAGATATGCATATATATATATATATATATATATGTGTGTACTACCTGGCCAAAAAAGTCACCACCATGATTGATTTACCTAAGCACATGGTTCAGCAATGTTATGTGCCAAAAAATGAGGTCAGCTGACTCCATAAATATACTGAAAGACCAGGATTTTCCATCAATGGATTTTTTGTCCTGTGATGCGGAACCACGGGCCAAAATGACAATTGCTGGATTAATTGGGCTCATATTGTTAAAGGTTAATGGTTAAGGGGTCATGAGATTTCATTTTCACCCATGGATTGGCCACCGCGGTATCCAGATCTTGGGATGCCCTGGATATATGCGGCACTCCAACTCCCCCATCATTAATGCAAGATCTTTGCAAAGATTGAATGCAGACACAGGACAGAAATCAATGTGTGACTTTTTTTCTGGCCAGGCAGTTATATCCAACTCAGAAGGGTAGCAGCACCTTTTCAAAATCCACAGTACATACAAACAGGATCTTTTCCAATATATAAAAAATAAGTAAAATTTTGCAGCCTGCTTTATATATTTATTGATTAATAAATGGCACGCAGTATATAGCAAAAATTACAAGAATCAACCTCATTCCTCAATCATCAGTAAGTCAGTATCCTTGCCCCATCCTTGTTCTCTTTTTGCCCCATTCTCTTTCCAACCTCTCTCTCCTATATAGCTCTCATTTTTTAATGTCATTTTTAACTTATTTCCATACTCCACCATGACACCGTCTCTTTTCTCTTTCATGTATGACAGCAGGATAAGCCATGTAACTCACACCAGTGGAGTGTAACAAGCACCTAGAATGACTGTGTAAGGATCAGTGTCTATGATGACATATTTACTGTACAATATCAGAGAATTATCTGCTTCTGCATGGTTGAGAGCACCTGCAGACAACACATGTGGGTGGAGATGTCATTCAGACTCAGGATCCCTTACACAATGTATTCTGCAAGTGTCTGTGATGTCACCTCTACTATTCCTGTATTCCTTTCTTTACTTTCATCTCAAAGTCAGACTTTAAAGAAGAATTAACATCCAATTACAAAGCAGGAGAAAGGTTTAAATATGAGATTGTTCAGCCAATATATATAACCCTTTCCCTACTTTCTAATAAACTAAAGGAATTGAGGAATTTTTTCACTTACCCAAGTGAGCAATGTGCAATATCCAATACAAGGGAATAATTCACATTGCAACAGAACAATCTGCATTCCTTTATTAAATCAACGTCTCTCTGTTTGGTTCTGGTACCTCCACTATATCATCTGCTCATGGTCAGTTTTAGGGTAGGGCAACAGGTCAATGGCCATAAATAATAGATTCAGCAGAAAGAGCGGGAGGCGCTCATAGCAGGTGTGCAAAGCAGAAAAGTCCATAAATCTCATCAATAGAGCCCCCAAGAGACAAAAGTTGCCAGGTGGTCGCTTTTTTTGAGCAACCAAAAAAATAAATATTAATTTTGAGTGAATTGACTCTTTAACCTATAGTAACAGGCTACAATATGTTCACTCAAACATAGAGCACAGCATACCTGCTGAATATATCAGTTTTTTAAGCTAGATTTTGTTGCATTACAACAGTGATCCTGGAACACACTTACCAGCGACGCTACATCACACCAATATATAATAATTCTAAGAAGTTTCCTAAAACCACCAATCAGATTTACACAAGTCTTGGAATTTGGATGTGATTGATGATGCAGAACGCAGAGAAGCGCAGGCACCCAACACAGGCTATAGGAAGTGAACTCCAACCGACCCTTTTTTAGTTGTGTGCCCCTATTCTGCAGGAGGTTGGATTCAATTCAGAATAAGGTACACTTTCTTATTCTGAATGTATTAATTTAGGCACAACTGTTGTGGTTACTGGATAGCTATTTTATTGCTTTCACCTGTTCCCTTAAACTGCTTTTAGATAAGTTTACATACACTACACTCATTTTATGCTCCTAATGCCCTAAATCAGGGGTGCCCACACTTTTTTGGCTTGCGAGCTACTTTTAAAATGACCAAGTCAAAATGATCTACCAACAATAAAAACTTGAAACTTGGACTTAATAACTACTGTGCATGGTAGAGTTTATTTTGAAAGGCAGGGCTCCGCTATCTACTCGCCTTACCTTTGGGACCTACCCCTGCCCTAATGTAAACTATTTACAAAGCAATGGATTTCTCTCAAAGCTTCTTTGTCCCTATAAAAGGTGAAATAAAAAAAAAGGACCTGGTGTGCCGATGCTTAAAACTCTGCTTCTAATTCCTCCTGCTGGTCCTCCTGCTCTGGTTCCTCTACAGTAGGGGTCCCCAACCCCCGGTTCGCTGCCCACTAGTCTGATAGTCCGTCTGACAGCTAGTCTACTAGTCTACCGCTTGGAGGGGTGCACCGGCTAGAGCCGCGGACTATAACCCCCATTTGTATCGCAGGCTCTGTGTCTCTGGACACAACCCGCCCACTCTCCCAATGCAGGCTCAAACCTACAATAGGAGAGTGGGCAGGTTCTGGCATCATGACATCACTCTGGGGGAACTTTCTTCCTCTTTGAGTGACACACAGCTCTCCACGCATGCACGGTTCGGAGTCCATAATTTTAATGATCCATAGATCCGAAAAAGTTTGGGACCACTGATCTGCAGCACTTCTGGCGAAAGAGCTCGTAGTGGGAAGCACAGGATTTTGGCACACCTGGCTATAGGTCCAATTACAACTCAAGAAAAAAATGTAATAAATGGAAGCACACGACCAGTTTATAGATATGGTGGCTGCATTTATTGGTTTGCTTTTCCATTATTTTCAATTCCAATTCTTTTTATTAGATAATCATGTTAGGAAATCTATACATAAACACCAATTAAATAAAAGAAGACAAAGTAAAATCATAAAAGTCCAAAAAGGTATATCCATGACAGAGCAAGCCCATGAGGGGTTAGAACAGAACAGTGAGTGCGAAGTAGTGGGGGAAGCCATTTGTAGTAGGCAAAGTTCAAGATGGTCTATGGAACTCCTGGGAGGGACATGTTTGTCTACATTCAGGACATATGTCTCTTCACCCATGAAAAGCGAAGGTAGGGGGTGGTTCTGTGCTATGTGGACTGATAGGAGAGAGATTTGGGCCTTACCTTGTGTGAGGAAGAGTGGGGTCAAATTTGGTCCACCACCAGATCCTGCTCAAGGAATGTGTAAGTACAGGAAACACCTTTTCCGGTATTCCCTGGTGATCCTATCAAGTACACATAGCAATGTCCTCCCGGCGTTAAAACTTTAGACTTGCCTCCAAATCTTGAAATCCCACATGGGTCCCCACAGCTGCCACCTTCACAACCATTTGAACACTTCTACGGCAGTGCCTGTTCTTAAAGAATCCATATCTGCACATTTGACTAGTACCCCTCACTGCTGGCCCTATATGTTCCCCATGGGGCTGTCACAGGGAGACGCTATAATGTAGCCCTTCCTCAAGAGGTAGCTGTTCTTGGCGTGAGGAAGCAGTAAATGTCCTGCAACCTCACCCCAGGTGTGAACCCAGCCTTAAACATGGGGGTTGTTTTGTTGTACATTAGTATTAGGCAACAATGTAACTGATAACAAAATAAGACAATCAGAAAGCAGAAGGAGTTACAGCTCCTTGGATTTCCAGAAAGCTATTTTTAACTTTTGTGGAACAGATATAACAAAGTGCTTTCAATGGTATATTTCACAGACCAATAGGGATCAAGTAAGAAAAGTTAACTGTTAGAGTTTATATACAGTTTAGATTTTATGTAGCCAAAATAAAGATTATTAAGTCCATTTGGTGCCCCTGTTCAGCAGTCACTTGGGTGTTAACTTTATAACTCTGCACTACTGTTGGAGAAAGATTTTCGCATTAGAACATTACACCATTTATAGTTGGCTCAAGCTGAGAATAAACCTGACCACATAAAAGTGTTATAGAGAGACTTCAGTACATACAGCCGAGACTCATTGTCTACTATTAGGAATTAGGAGAAAAACAGACTTTTCTTGTAATGACGATCATCCCTCATTGTATATGTAATCCTCATAGACTTCCCGGAGGATCATGTAATGTAAAGCAGAAAGCTACATGTACACCTAACATTGCAGAGCAACAGCAACTGAAAAGAAACCACAGGGACTAAATGTAAAAAAACACGATTACTATAGGTATAATAAGGTAACATAAAACCTAACTTTTTTTTATAGTAACTCCATCAATGCATATGTAGCCTCTACTCCAAATTGGAATTTGCATTTGGATGGGTAGCGATGGGTTTAGTTACCACACCCCACTGACAACAAGCAAAAAAACTAAATTTGTGGACAGCTTAAAGAAGAATTTGCATCTCCCATCTCTAAAAAATGTTTTGTTGATAAATATATATTTACAAGTCCTTCTAATCCCATGTTGTCCTCTTCTACATGGCGATGCAGCTGCTGAATGCTCAATCCTATGCCACCATCTTGGTTCCAGTGCCAGCTGTTACTTCCCTTCCTTGGCATGTAAGATCCCAAGATTTCCAGTAGACTATGATATGATGGCCAGGTAGCTAGCATTTCAAGAAGGAGAAATCAGAAAAACAACCATTATATGCTATCAATATAAATGTCCTATAAGGGCATACATAAAATTGGAGCATGCTTTCAATACGTCTAAATAATAATTAAAAATAATACACCTAAAGTCAATAAGCATACACCAATATAAGTCAAATCATATGGCCTTTATATGACTGGATGAATATAATAGATAAAATGAATGTAGACTTCTCTTATTTGTACCCTTTTGCTTTTAAAAAATATACTATGGATATTATCTTGTTATAACTGTCAAAAAAAGAATACAATAAATACCTGTTGATTTGCAGAAAATCAGGACCTGTATGTTGGAAAATAATAACTGTTTGTTCTTAGGTCTAGACACACTTTTTCCTCATTTGATTTACAGCTTCTTTGTAGCTTGTGAAAACACAAGTCACATTGATATGTCTATACTGATTTATCATGGCTGTTTTTGGGCAACTTTTGAAGTGGTGTATAGTTTCCCAGCTTGTTTCTACATGGCCTTTGGCTGAATGTGAAAATTATATCTGACAATATATAGTTGTTTGTGACAGGTGAAAGGCTATCATATAGAGTTGTCAATCTCCAAAATTAGGTTCTTCATGTACTTTACACTATGGGTATGGGAAATCACTGGGTAGGTGGAGTTGGGAAAGTATTTGTGAACACCCCTCAATACCCAAAAAATATAGAACGCAAGCATGTGACACCCATAACCAATATCACTTTTGGGCGTACCAACCCTTTAAAGCGTTCTTTTTGCACGACAGGTATTGACGGTCTTGGGAATCCTAATATTTGCATGTTTGTATAGCAACAAAGTTGTCTTGTGCCCAGTTCTCTTTGACACCATCACCATGGCTAAAAAAAACTAGGGACGGTCCCAGAAGTTTGTGTATGACTTCAGCATATTTACAGAACCTTGGTCCGGTCCATGACGGATGGCGGAATGAATGGGGCACACAAGAACATGGGTCCTCTTTTCTTTTACTGTACAAATATGAAACATTTGTATTGGCAGCAGTGAAATTTGCATTCTAAGCAGCTCATTAATTTTCGCCTTTCGTGAACTGACAACTCCGCGCTCCTTGTGTTTAAGCCGCCACACCCGCTCTTTGGCTAGGAGCAATTAAGTCCGAACTTGATCATTTATAATGCAAAGAGGTTATCATTGATTTTGTGCTGATTACTCATGGTAATGTTTTCTTTTATGTGTGCTTAGCTTTTGTGGCTTCTTAGAATATGCAAAGCCTTTCAGGCAAATCTTTTCTATAGAGGCAGCTAAATAGCACTGTAAACTGACAACAGCTGGGTAAACAGGGCTGCCGGTGATATATTATTTTTTCACCATTATGATATAAGAATGCCAAGATAACGACAGTCACGCCCAGGTTCTCGGGACAAGTAGTTTCCTAAGGAAAGTGCAAATAAGTAGGAGGAAAAAAGATTCCAGGCAGCAGACCTAATCGGTTTTGTTTACTAAAGGCCAGAGATGATGAAGACATTGTAAAGTCATGGGCAGATAATTATTTAAAGCACATGTCTGCTTAGGATGGATCCTTCAATTGGAGGTGGACGTACTGTGCCAATAGTTGGTTTTCTGTTACTTTTTGCTACCTGGAAAGTAAGGAACTACTAGTGGTTAGATTCTTGGGTAGCTTAGATTGTGGTTATGGTTAAGTACTAAACACATGGGTTAAGATTTGGCACTGGTGCAGAGAGGTTATGAGCAGGCGTCAAGTAGGAAGCGGTGAATGTTAGGCACCAAGAAGGGTTGGTTGAGTACCAGGAAGAGAAAGTAAGGATAGAAATGGGTTAAGGTTGGGCACCAAGGAAGGTAAAGATTTGAGGATAATATTAGGCAGCAATATGGGATTTCAACACTGGAGGTAGCATAAATCTGACAAGGTAGCAAATTCTGCAGCTTCTCTCTGTAGGGCTCTGCCGGTGTGATCTACAGTTGTCCAATGGTGTCAAAGCAAATAGGAAGGTGAGCGTCAAACTCCAACTACTAGTTCTAATTACTCTGTAATGTAAGATAAATGATTCGACTTGGATAGTGTGTCATAATAACTTCCGCATGGAGTGGACCACAGGATTCCCTATGGGCCATGAGAATTCTGCAGTAACCAGACTTCTTAAAAAGCAAATTTGAGCACTCTTTAAAAATAATGCTGTTCTAGCTGCCTCTTCCTGTGTCCAGGGACCAATCAGGTATACTGAAGTCTAGTTGCGGAACATACGAAGAGTTTCATGACCCCACAAAATTCTGAAGCTGGATTTGCATCCAAGTGTCCAGAGGTTCATGTATCTTATACTTAAATAGAGATAAACATGGACAGATATTATATCAAGATGCACGGTGGCATTCAAATGATGTTGAATTGGTAATAAGCATGTCCCATTACCTTCACTAGTACTCCACCACCAGAAGAACACTGTCTACTGGCACAGACAAGATGTATTCATGGAGTCATGGTGTATATACCTAATTCTGACCCTACTATCTGTATGCTCCAGAACAACACACAGTCTCAAAGAAAAGCAAGCACATGTGGGTTCCTCAAAATACTATTTATAAGCGGACTGTCACTTGACGCGTGAATATTCAGAGAAATTCAAGTGTGCCAGTACTCCTTTGTGACTATGTAGGCTTACTTGGAGGTCAGCATGAGGCTATATATAAGGTTTGAGTGGTTGCTTCCATTGCATGTCCCTGAAAGTTTTCAATTTATTAAGTCAGGTGATGTTCAAGGAAGGTTCAAGAGAAGGTTCAAGAATGTGGAGAGCTGTTAGTTAGAGAGTTAGTTAAAAATCTATATCTAGGAAAGCTAAAATATTTGATCAAGGAGTATCCCAAACAAATTCAGCCTCCTGTTTCTTTTCTTTTTTTTTGGTTACCTCTTTTCTGCCAAAAAAAAATCTTCTTGTGGAGTTTAAAATCTCCTGGATCCTTCATGTTATTGAAGCAGGGAGTGGTTTGCAGGGTGTCCTACATGGTGAGGGGTCTCTGTAAAGCTCGATAGGCTCAGAGAAGATTGGTCACCCAATACACAGGTAATTGGTTTATTCCAGGAAGGCATATTCATCGTTTCAACCACCTGGTCCAAAATAGAGAATTACCAGTTTCAGAGGCTTTCCGTTACACCCAAGTTCTTTTATCCATTCTAAAATGTCCAAAAGCTCCCCTCCTTGCTGCAAAACGCTATTTGAGAGTTCCTGCAAATCTTTGGGAGACTCTGGGCCAGATTTCAATTTTATGCTCTGCACTTTCGACCCCCTCTTCTTAAGTACTCTATATTAAAACTTGGGAAAGTGACCTAGATAAAACCTGGGAATTGGAGGAGTGGATCGAGTTTGCTCGCAATATTTTCAAGGTTTAACTTAATGTTAATTCGGTCAAAATGAACTATAAGGTTGTTATGTTAGTACTTAGTCCCAACAAAGTTGACTAAATCCCTAGTTCCTCTCCCCTTTGTTTCAGAGGTTGTGGTGGACTAGGTGATATGGAACATATATGGTAGTCTTGCCCGGAGGCGCAGGAATTCTGGAAGAAGATGTTTCTCCTCCTCTCTTCCATTATTCAAACCCTGCTTTCTATTAGCCCGGAATGTGCCCTGCTGAGCAAAATTGATATTCTGCTGCCCAAATACACCAAAAAATTCAGTAACTATATGCTTCTGGTGGGAAGAATTACTCTTGCCAGATCATGGAAGGCACCTTCCATATCGATGACTCCCCTATCAGTTAAACTCATTTGGATCATGGTGAATGACAAGCTTACCTGTATGGTCAAGGACACCCCTCATGTGTTTGAGCTTTCCTGGGATCCTTGGATAGCTCACAATTCACCGTCCTCGATTCCTCCTTAAAGTGGACATCTTACACCCTCCCCCATTTCCCCCCCCCATTTTTGTGTTTACCCTATGTTTTTGTATAGTTGTTTTTTTAGCTTGTACAGTATTTATTTGTTTACTTGTTGTTTATGCAAATATTTGAGTAAAAACATATTGAAGTATAAAAATGGATACCCGGCAACTTTGTCTTATTTATTATAGTTAAGGATACTAGAGAAAGCTTGAAGAAGTACCCGAAATTTTTGGTATACCCAGCCAACAGGAAGGCAGGGATATAAAGCAAACAGTAAGCTTTTAAAACATATTTACCCTTAAAAACTAACAAATACCAAGGCTAGAAATCTGCTTTAAATTGCCAGGAACAGCCTGTAGATGGTTGATTCCAAGGGAATTTTCTTTCCGGTGTTATTATAATGTGTAATGTTCTGTTGCGCAATGAAGTTGGCATGGAATTTAGTGTAGTTGGACCCTGGATGTGGCAATACTCTGAGGACTTATTAAGAAACATTAAAGTCAATTTTAGGAAATGTAGTATTTCTCAGTAAAACTCAACTTCTCATAAGTAGTCTGTTTTTTGGGAAAAACTAACACTGACTTTTTGTAATTGAAATAAACGTTTGCAAGTGAAAAACAAAACTTTTATTGGAAATATTAGCTACTAGCATCCGTACGTGGAATAGATATCCCAGAATATAATGCACGTTATCTTCGCACTTATATAATGTATAGGGATGCAAACGCAAAAAAATTTAAGAACGCTCTATTTTTAAGGAACTGTTATTTGGTTAGTTAGAGGTTCCATTTTTTCTGTAGTAATGCTAGTTGTCCTATAAAGACTGCGGTAGTTCTTCAATGGATGTATGTATTTTTGTAAGGCTGTAGGATAAGGAGGTGATTTCGAGAATCAGAAGAAGTTGGTTGTTCCTATTAGGAGCTTAATTTGAGGTGTGCTTAAAAGGATATGTGAAAAAACTTCTGAGGAACCACAACCCTCCCATTGGGGCCATACCTCATTTTTTACCTTACCCCATAGGTTTTCTTCTATTTGTAGCTGTGCGAAAGAGTTGTGCAGAAACAAATTGTTTTTGGACAATTCCATTTTTTTCACCATTGGTAAATCTAGAAATAGATTAAAAATTAGCAAAAGTAGCATATGGAATAAGATGCTTTGAGGTTCATAAATAAATGGGGTTTAGCCCATGGGTGCTGAGAAGGTCATCTACCATTTGGGAACAACCAAGCCTGTTATAAAGGCCAAGAGGGATATTCTGTGACCCCAGAGATGCGGAGGGCCTCACTGGTATGTTCATTGAGGGCTTAAAGGTGCCAGGTTGATTTCTAAAAGCATGTTTGGTACTTCAAAAAGTTGAATAAGAGGCCAAAGTTGAGTGGATGGAAGTTGCTGGAGAACTTCACAGGAACTGGCCTCAATGTAAGTAACCAAACATCTGATCCCTCGGGGAGGCTTTGTTAAGAGAATGTTGTGAAGCATGAGTACTAACCCAATTAGCCTATTCTGAATGTAAAGAGCCTCTGGGCTGCTGTGGTTCCCTGGCTGTATAAGGCTTCCCCCAAAAAAGAAATATCCAGTGCTTGGCTTATGGCCTGAGCAGAAAGTTTGCCCAGTTCCATGAATGGATCATAATACGTTTTTACATGCCTGGCATTATAAAGTAATAAAGCAAGAAACATGTATGCTCTATAATTGTTCTGTTGGTTTAAAATTTAATAGAGAGAATATAGCTAAAAGCTTAAGTAAAACACAGATTTGGAAAAAATAGGAGAAACACCAAAACCCTTCAAAAGCATAAAAGAGTATTAACAGGAGAAAATCCCTATAGTTGCTACCAAAAATTCCTGGTGCAATATTTAGGAGGATTGTTATCCACCTCCTGTCCAGGAAACACACCAAGAAGTAAAAAGGAAAATCCCCCCGTGAACAGTGGTCCCCATTGGAAGGTTTGCCCTCCCCTCCTGCTTTATTAGCAAATGTAAGATAATAGATTACTTTCTGTCCTAATGGCAATGATCACCAAGACAAATAAATACAGTGAATCTACTCAAAATAGATTCCAACCCTTTACTGCTCCTTTCAAAACTAAAAGTTTGAGCTACAATTACGCCAAAAAAACATTATGGTCATATTTAACTGAAAACTATAGCTGAGGGGACTAAATAAATAAGCAATGAGGCCACACAAGACCCAAGAAACACCACTACGCCATGCCCACCCTAGCATAATGGTACCATAATTCACTTGCTCGGTTATAATACCATTAAGACAGTAAATGATACTGCTGAGTAAATTGATTTGTCTCTAGAAGGACACATTTACTGAATTTGTTCTTCAGTGGTTTTATATGTGAGCTTTAAGTAGGATTAGAACTGTCAATGCATCCAGTACTTGCTGTTTTCTATTTAGTTCGACGTCTCTATTTGTCAGGATTTCCCAGCTGAAGGGCTTTAGTCCAAGCTGATGTAGCCCTCTTCTTGTAACTCCGCTTCTATTCCTCTGCTGGGACTCTGTGCAGGGGCGTTCCACCAACAATCCATTTCTCGGTCTGGCTGATGGAAGGACCACATGAGTAGTCATTATGCTCTGTCACTAAGCGGTTATATTCCGAGTGATGGAGAATAGGAAAATAAAACCACACTATGTTTTTATTTTTTTTATTAGACAGAAAAAACTTATAGGAAGAAATAACATGCTGATTTTTCAATGGCTTATTTCACACAAACTAATTTTTCAGCTGCTTTTCTTTTTACGTAAAAGGAAGAAATAGAAAAGTGGACATTGGTGAAGACTCCCAGATGTCTATTGTTTACCAGGTTACCACCCTGTCCTTATACCAGTCCTTTGCCTAATTAATGCCACCCCTCTTCGTCTAACCACCAATAACAGGAACAGTTTCTCCTGCTAGGTTTCATTATTGATGGTTAGAGCAGATGAAGTTGTATTGAGATCCCAAGGATCAGAGATTCACAAATAATGTTCAACATAATAATCACACAATGCTCCTGATTTATTGAAGCTCTTTAAGGCTGGATAGGATACACTTTCATCAGTGAAGCTGGGTAATCTAGCAAATCCGGAATGGATCTGGTCCAGGATTCAAAACATATACTAGCAAATAATAAATGCCTTTAAAGAAATCCATTCCAGGTTTGCTGGATCACCGAGCTTCACTGATGAAAGTTGATCCTCTCCAGCCTTGGAGAGCTTTAATAAATCAATCCCAATGAGTGGGAAAGATCTATTTTCTAACATATTTATGTTGGTGTTTATATTGCACCTAATGTCAAACCTATTACAAATATCGACCAGTGTATGGCCAGCATAAGGACCCGTTTATACAAGATTTGGGTCAAATGGGACCCCCTACCTTCTTTCCATTTTTAAATAAATTTAGGCATGGCTCTTTTCTTTCTCTAGCTGTAGAGGGCCTCTTGTATTAAAGTTCCCCAAGGCTGGAGAGAATAAACTTTCATCAGTGAAGCTGGGTGATCCAACAAAATCTGGTCCAGGATTCAAAACACTTGCTAGCAAATAGCAAATGATTTAGAAAAAATCCACTCCAGGTTTGAAGGATCACCCAGCTTTACTGATAAAAGTGTAACCCAGATCCCTGGAGGGGGCAGACGAGTGCAGACTACTGAGGGAGTGGGAGATAAGGTAAGTACAACTGCACGTTTATGAGTATTTACAACTGCTATCACTGTTTTTATGTTTTTGAAAATTCACCATTAATTGTGGTCAGTAACGTTAGCAATACTCAGCAGACAGTTACACAGAAAATCTATGCATAGGTCACGTATTGTAATATTTGTTCAATATACAAAGAAAATACTTTCAGCTTGTCTGTTGACTGTGTAAATTGTTCATAAAGTGTTCAGCAGAAAAGATGACATGTCTGATATACATAATATATAGTCCTGCAGTGAGACGCTTGGAAGACAAATATATATTGCTGCTTTCCTGACCCTAGATATGGGGGTAAAGGAAGAATAATACTAATAATAATATTTTGCATTAATTTAGCGTTGACATACAGTATTACACATCCCTTTACAAAGTCTTTTGTCATATCATTAGCTGTTCCACAAAGGGACCTAGATTGTAAGCTCCTCGGGGCAGGGTCCCCTCCTCCTCCTGTATCACTGTCTGTATTAGTCTGTCATTTGCAACCCCTATTTAATGTACAGCGCTGTGTATCACTGTCTGTATTAGTCTGTCATTTGCAACCCCTATTTAATGTACAGCGCTGTGTAATATGTTGGCGCTATATAAATACTGTTTATAACAATAATATTGTTAATAATAATAATAATAATAATAATAAAGATTCATCCTATCAACATTAATGCAAATATGTTCCATTAATCGGAAATTAATCGGAATTAGTCGGAAAATTCTACTGACATTTTCAATGCAGGTCATCTTCGGTATTCTAAAAAAAACAAAATTGATATTAAGTGGAGCCTGTTGGCTAAGTCACTCCTGGCATGTCTTGGATATTCCAAAAGCAAATTATTTTTTTTTTAATTCCCAACTCGGTTAACCTTTGCTTGTTTAAGATATTTCTGTTGCTTTTCCCTTAATATAAAATCTATAATAAATAAGGGCTGCTAGGAGCCTCCAATAATAGAAACAATGAAACCCAGGAACTCTGCACAGTAATTGTACCAATGAAATCCCTAAAAGGACAATCTTAAAATGATGATCATATAAATGGAGCGGCAGTGATTATACATAGTAGTTACCACCTGCTCATTTACCAGTGATCACTTACAACAGTGATGATCATCTTATCTGGTTGCCACCTTTATGAATAGGGCACTGTAAATGCTGCCATTATTTCTGCAGATATTTTACATTTGTAAGGCACGGTGGCTCAGTGGTTAGCACTCAAATTTCAGCCAGGACACTATCTGCATGGAGTTTGCAGGTTCTCCCTGTGTTTGTGTGGGTTTTCCTCAGGAACTCCAACTTCCTCCCACATTCCAAAAACATGCAGTTAGGTTAATTGGCTTCCCACAAAATTGACCATAGACTGTATTAAAGACATATGACTATGGTACAGACATTGGATTGAGAACCCCTTAGAGGGATAGCTAGTGACATGACTATGGACATTGTACAGAGCTGTGTAATATGTTTGTGCTATATAAATACAATTAAAAAAAAAAAAGGCATGATTGCAAAATTTTGTAGTAGTTGCCCCTAAATCAGTCCTGGCCCAAGTTGGGGTCCCACTCTCAAAATATCCCTTTTGTGGGGAAGGAATCATTCAATTGCAGTAGAATAAAATACCTAAAAGCATAGTGAGATTTTTTTTAACCCTTCCTTTTACATCCTTGGGGAATCTCTGCACAATCTGCAAGGGCCTACAGATATAAAATATTTGCCCCTTCCCTTTATACCTACCCAGATCTGGTAACCATACACTGACACCTTAGAATCAAATTCAAGCTCCTGTGCTTTGCTCCCTACACAGTTCTTCTCCCACTTACCTTTCTGCCCTGATAGAATAATACTACCTCGGCCACTCTCTCTCCGCTCCTCCAATGACCTACTAATGACTTCCTCACTCAGAACCTCATCACACGCACGGCTCCAAGACTTTTCTAGAGCTGCCCCAACTCTCTGGAATGGTCTTCCTCATCCTTTTCCACTTGCGTCTACTTTTTGCGCATTAAAAAGAGCACTCAGAACCCATCTTTTTAAAGTTATCTACCCATCTTCTTCTGTCTCTTAAAACCCTCACTACTTCCCACCATTACATATCCTCCTATTGTATGATACTTCCCCCACCTCCTAGATTGTAAGCTCTTCGGGGTCTTCTCCTCCTCCTGTGTCACTGTCTGTATCTGCCCATGATTTGCAACCCTTATTTAATGTACAGCGCTGCGTAGTATATTAGCGTCATTTAAATACTGTCTAATAATATTAAAAATATTAATAAACAATCTGTAGTTATTTTCTACCTTTTATAAATGTAGCCAATAAGCACCAGGCGGTAAACATAATTAATATTATAACACAACACAGGTTATTAATATCCCGGCCTTTCATTGCCTTACTTGAGGTCTGAAAATAAATAAATCAATTTATATCACAAAATCAGAACTATATCTGCCGGTTAGAGCACTGCCCCACGATTCCCTGAACTGGCTGTGTTTTTCTTGCAGTAAATCAAACTGTTTGCCTGACAAAGGACCAGCAAATGTTGATACAAAGAAAAAGTTTCACAAGTGACTGGCGATATTTATTCAGGTATTACGGGCCGGCCACCTGCGCCACGTTGACAGAGAGGGCGTGTACGCCTCCAAAAGCCTTCGTATTATCAGGCCGCAATGTTGCCCAGATACCGGGAGCCGCATTCAGAGCGAGGGATCAGTTTATTGTTTTCCTCCTTCCATTAAATGCCAGGATCTCACATCGGATCATATGTCTGAACAATATAATGAACTCCACGTTGTACAGAGCTTTATGTGGTTAGTAAAAGCTGCTTAAAAAAAAAAAGCCCCAACAATGCACGTGGTGCAAAACAATGATATTAAGTATACCACTTACAAGAAAAATAAATAGAATAATAGGGTGGACGTTAACCCATGCAAAGATAAAAGGTTTAGAAGACGTTTGCGGCATTAAATAACATCAGTTAATGAAGTTGGGTGTTCATTAATAGAATCATCAAATGTATTTTAATGGAGCTAGGGTAAGTACTTGAGTCTGTTTATAAATAAAACACTTGTAATCCCAACACTAAGACTGGGGGAAGTAGGGGCAAGACTGGCAAATCAGGTGCAATGAAAGCATAGAGAACAATAAAGTGATCAGTCATTGGTGTGCAGTGTTTTCTGCTGTCCAATGACAGGCCGTGGGCCCGGGTCATGCATGTGACAAGACTGTGTAAAGATTTTCAACTAAACCAAGTTATAACTCTTTCAAAAGGATTAACCTTGTCCATATGGTTATTATAACTATGTATGTAGCTGTTTGCCTGGGATTCAGTATTGCATGGATTGTTTGGAGGGTACATACATTTATCCAGGTACCTCTCATTCACCAGAAAATGCTCTTTCTATGCATTGTGGCAATTGTATGCAGCCTCCAATAAGCAATATTGACCATTGTGAGTGCTATTGACACTACTGAGTGGCAGGAACCAGAAGCAAATCACGATAAAATCAATAGCAAAAGTTTCAAAGCAATTGATCCAATATCTGATCTAATGTTGGCCATATTAGAAATAAATACAATAGAGATTTATGAAACCCAAACTCCTTCTTTGAAGAATAGAAAATCCTGACTTTAGGCAAATGGCTCAGTGAGAGACTTGAAGAGAATGCATGGGTGAATTGGCACGCAACAGCTAACAAAAGCTTGCAATGGGAGTGTCTGCTATCTAAATCAGTGGTTGCCAACCGGTGGCGGTCTGCGAGAAGATTTTGGTGGTTCGTAGCTCTGGCTGGTGTGTCCCCCAGCGGGGTCAAGAAAAGGAGCGTGCTGGGGTGCGCACTGGCAAGAGCTTCGGGCCACGTCTTCCGTATGGATCGCAGGCTCAGGGAGTGGGTTCTGGCATCATTACGTCACTCTGGGGGAAGTTTCCTCCCCTTTGAGTGGCACATGGCTTCCCGTTTAGTGGTCCGTAGGTCCGAAAAGATTGGCGACCGCTGATGTAAATTGATAAACAACTGGAACGGATTAGGCAGAATTACTGGAGCTAATGGGGGCTAAGATAAATGTCACCAAGGTTCCCAAAGGCCATACTGATGTGTGTGTGAGAGGAGGGTTATAAAAGGCTTTAACTGCAAATCATAGGACCCAAAGAAAAAATGGAAGGGCCTTCTTACATTATTCCCCAGGGTAAGCCCCTCAGGGCAGGTGGCAAGTCCACCAGGATTTATATAATAAATGCAATGACCAAGACCCCCTTCTCCCCCATAACAAGTGTGGCCAACATGGGTACCCTAACCCCCAATACACTTTGTACAATTTATCCTAACCAAATGTCCTCTCCAAGCAGGGACCTCATCCCTCCCCATTTCAAAGGCATGTCCTAGAATAAATTGAGTGGCTTCAGTTTGAACTCTATCATTTATCTTAGTTAACCAGCTACCCCGGGCATCAACGTAACCCTGTAAAATAGAAATCCAGTGGGTTCCCTGTCTTTTGAACACAGTCGCGGTATTTTCTCAATAGCCACATGAGTTTGCTAAGTAACGTGTTGCATTGATTTGCTGGTTAATCATATCTAAATGTCCCCTCTAATGATTTTCATCATTTTCTTTTGGCTCTGAATTATTTTCTTTTGTTCCTGATGACGGGAGAATATGAAGCATCGCGGAGACTGACAGGGTAAGTGGCTGCTTTGACAACCAGTGAATACTATGCAAAGCTCCCAACAGCAAAACAAACAGGGGCCTCTGTGTGTGGGCACGTTGTGCAGAGAAGTACGTGAAAAACACTTACGGGAATGATCTATTCACCTATTGTCCTGCCACTTATTCCTTCCTATAGCACTCCAAACACTGAGCAGGTAAGAACAATCCTGAACTGACGAGCCCTTAAAGAAAAAATAGAAATATATCCCAATGCAGGACATTGTGAAACATTGTCTATTTCGTTATTCATTCCACTGAGATGAGCAATTCTAGCAACTTCTCCTCCATTTACAATTCACATAACTATGTATGTTTCACCAAGTTCAATACTTACTTATTAATAACATTTAGGATTATGGTAAATCCAGGTTTGCAAATTGAGGGTTGTCGCCATTAATAGGGAACAATTTGCCATGCCGTGCATTCCTTTGGCCAAGTGAGCCAAAAAAGCCATTGAAAAGAATGGATAACCCAGCGCTCTTTATACAAAAGGGGACCTTACAGAACCCATTTTATGTGTTGGAGATGTTAGTGAGAACTGACGGTTGTGCATATTCCTTTTCTTTCATTTTGGCATTGTTACACATCAACCATGGCAATGTCCAGAAACCCATGCCATTTGTTTGACAATAGCTTGCTTATAAGCCCTACAACTGTAGTATTGAATGCCAGAATTACTCTACAGCACCATAGACTTCATGGAGGTTCACCAAAAAGTTCACAAAGCAAAACATGAAAAACTTTTCAAGCAAATTATGTTATAGATCCTTAAAGGAAAATAGTATAATAGAAAACCATGACTATACATTCAACCTGTGTTTTTATTGTATCCAAAGTAAAAGCTCTCTTTTTTCCTTGTGTTGGTTCTGGTCACTACACTGCCTATGCCACCCATGAGGGTCACTGGTACCACTTCAATGACGGAGGAGGAGACACTGGGAAAAGCCAAAGTGGAGCTTCCAGTCAATGACACTCATTCCCATAAACTTCACACATTCCACTAATATTTATTTGGATTTTAATATTAATTTATGCATTTTAATGGCTTTATTAAAAGCTAAATGGCTATCAGAGATAGAGTAAAATGTATTTATAGAACTCCATCACCACCTCTACCAGCACAGAGGTTTAAAATTCTCGCATCACAAATTATCATTAATAATCATGCACTCAATATACCAGAATTTGTACTTGGTTAAAAAAAAACATTGGTAATAAGATTAAATTATAGGTTGATATGCAAGACTGAATAGCCCTATTGATCTTTGTCAGAAAAAGCACAGAAAAATGCAAAATGTTAAACTATCAGCAGAGCATTAAAATAGGGAAATTTACCAATAAGGATGCTTATTCCAGTGCCAACAGTGTAAACGGTGATTACAGGACAGGAAGACAAACCCATAGAAGTCTATGGGGCTGCAATGTGCAGTTAGTGGGGCTCTGCCATCCATAAGTAGTTATCTGTGACTTACCACCACATAATTCTGTAGAGCAATTTTTCTCAACTACAGTTCCTCCAGAGGTTTCTGGGGGTTCTTTGAGCAATTTGTGTCTCTTGGGTCAGTTTAGGTGACACCAATGATCTTTTAGGGTGATTCTTCCCAATGGCCAGTAATATAGGAAGCATTCTTCCTACTGATTACCATGCTAATGTACTCTATAGTATAGTAGGGGTTACCTGCAGACCTGAAAGTTATTTCAAGGGTTTCTATAAAGTTTGTAGTGTGCAGATGCGACGAAGTTATCGCTGGTTGTATGCAAACAGAGGAGCTTAGCAAGCATGCATTTGTGTACAGGGACAATGGTGGGTCAGGGGAAGAGGGCAAAAATACAAATTTCTATTTTGCCATACCTTGCTCTTCCTGATTCCCTTCTCATCCATATGCTGATAACTTTTTATTACATATCTTATCTTAAACCCAATGATGTCATATCTGGGTATCTGCACTTCTCTATGCATGCAGGCAGACCATGGCTAACGAGAGGGACATAGAACAGCCATAGATTCCTGAAAATCTCACAGCACCTTCTATTGATATTCATCTCAAAATCCCTCAGCCTTGATGCCAGCAGTGGTTTTGAACTTTGGAGGAGTTATGCAAATAATAAAAAGCCTTGTTGAGAAGAGTAGGAGTTCATAGCAGCATGTATGTGCATGCAAACTGTGCATATGTAATACCCAGATGTTATGCTGTGAATAATTTAATGAACTGGGTGGGCTACAAAGAGTTCTGGGTGGGCCAGGAATAGACGATGCTGGATATCTTCCAGCCAGGAAATGTCTGCAGCTTCTAATGCACATTGGCTCACAGTGTGCACTGAACTCAGAGTAAGCAATCTCAGTACAGGAAAGCAACTTTTACAACTGTACAAGACTGAAGATAAAGATGGAGTTCGGCTGTAAAAAAAAAATGGGTTTGGCTTTGCAATACTTAAACCCCAATCTAATATAAATATAGCCCATTTGCCAAGTAAGTTCACTTTCAGGTGCGATCAAACCCCTGGATAAAAGGTATCATTTTGTAACCACATGACTTAAAGCCTTTAATACTTTGCTGTCAAAACAATGTTTAGTAAATTCTGTTTTTTGCTTAAAGAAACCTTTCTTTGATACATTGTAATTCCCACTGAGAGCTCCCTGCACTTTCTGTGAAGTTTTTTTGCTGTATTCTGAATGGTAAAAGAAAACATTGATCCTTCTGTTTCCTTTCTCTGTTTTCTTCTCTTTTCTGCTAGGTATCTTGTGTCTGTTTTCTCATGAAAGCCATCTTTCATCAGGCCTAAGGCTGCTAGTATATTTGTTGTGTTTTGTTTGGGGAATTAGAATTCTTCTATTTGGGGAGATTATAAGGATTGCCTATAGGACGGGTCTCACCCATTCTATGTTTGAAGAATGCAACTTCTCAGGGTAGAATCAACAAGGCGCTGCCTATAGCTCAATGGTGCCGAGATTATGCCGTTGTTGTCACACCGGAGAACAAAGATATTTATTAAAAGTGAAGGTCCTGTAAAAGGACGCATTCAGGGAAAAGTAGGATAGCGTGACACACTGAATTAAATACTTCTTTTAAACATATGTCTAGTGGTGGAGCCACTGAACTAAAATACATCTGTCATGGAAGAAGTATGGAGATGGCCACGTCCGGCTACTCTTTCTGTAAATTTTACTTGCCTGGCTCTCATGCTAATCTCTTAGATTGTAAGCTCTTCTGGGCAGGGTCCTCTCCTCCTCCTGTGTCACTGCCTGTGTCTGTCTGTCATCTGCAACCCCTATTTAACTTACAGTACTGCGTAATATGTTGGCGCTTCTGTATATAAATCATGATTATTATTAATTCTTTGGTCCCAATGTATCATAGACTCTAAACCTTTATTAGGATATAAAGATACTCTGACTTTCCCATTCTGGGCCAAGTAACTGGCTTTTTTCAGTACATGGTAAGCAATGGCAGTCTATATATTTAATTCCTGGTAGGTATACGTGTAATCAGGGGTGGACATAAGAAGATGCAAAGTGTGCTACTGCACAAGGGCCCTGGACCCTTCTCAGCTAATGGGGCCTCCGTGTGGAATCGGCTCCCTCAGGAAGTAGTTTCAGCGACTACTATAGATTGCTTTAGGAAAAAGCTGGATGATTTCTAGAAGCACAGAATATAACTGGGGATAAGGATTTAAAGTAAAGATAACAAAGACTGTTGATCCAGGGAACATCCAATTGACCCATGAAATCAGGAAGGAATTTTTTCCCCTGTTGGAGCAAATTGTACCAGGGTTTTTTTTGCCTCCCTCTGGATCAACTATGTCTTATAGGGGTTTATATCTGTGATATGTTTCTTTCTCTAGTGGTTGAACTTGATGGACTTTTTTCAACATGACTTACTATGTAATATCGCGGTGCAGCATGTGCAGCTGCACAAGGGCCCCCATACAGTCCTTAGCTAGCAGGGGTCCCAACAGCAACTACCATGATCCCTGCCTGCAAGCCTGCTCTCATTTGACATCTTCAGATGCAATCTGTACAGTAAGGGTATGTAATGGGAGTTGTCAAATGACGGCAGGGCTGCAGGTAAGAACCATGTGTGTTGCTGCAGGGTTCTGGTTGCTTCTGGCTGAGGACTTTACACCCTTGGAGCTAGGAGAGAAAATGGTAGGAAAAAACATAGGAAGAACTTGCAGTCTCCCAGCCAGGAGGGGCCCCTGCAGAAACTCACATGGTTCCTGCCTGCAAGCCTGCCCTCATTTGACATCTTGGGGCACGAGCTGAACACTGAGGGTGCATGCTGCAAGTGGTCAAATGAGAGCAGGCTTGCAGGCAGGGACCATGCGACTCGCTGCATGGGGCCTCTGCTGGTTTAGGACTTCCTGCCCTTGGGGCAAAGAGAGAAAATGGTGGGAGGGAACAACTCGCAATCTTCAAACTTGAGAAGAGAATTATGCCATGACACCCTTTTGTTTGGCTGGTGGGGGGACTAAATCAATCGATGTTAGGAGCCTTGGTTTGAGATCCCTTGTTGGTTGCATAGATTTAACCACTAGAAGATTCTCCTTGTCATGACCGAAGGGCAATTTTAATGGAGAACTTCTTTCTCCCTTCCTCCGACAAGATTTTACCTTCAACACTCTTAATTGTTGCTTTTCCTCCAGTTCTTTGGCCCATGTGGGGTAGTACATCAGGGGATTTAACATAACTTACCACCCCTCAGTGTTGGGTCACTATTTTACCAAGAAGCCATCCATGTCTTCTTGCATGCCGTATGACATCACATGACCTACAAGTACCCTCAGGAGCCTAAATAAGGTATGTGATAGCAGACGATTGCACAGAAGAAGAGGACCCTACACCACCACAGTGCTATTCCAAAGGGGGTACTGGTGCATGCACATGTTAAATCAGTGGTCCCCAACCTTTTGGAGCTTGCAAACCATTAAATCTATAGACTCTGGACCACGCATGCACGGGGGAGAAGAAGCTTCCCCCAGAGTGACGTCATGATGCCGTAACCTACCTTCTCTCCCATCGCAGGTCTGAGCCTTCGAAGGGAGAGTGGACAGGTAGTGTCCAAAGACACAACCCGCCCACCACCCTGTGCTTTCGATCTGTACAGAAGACATGGTTCGTGGCTCTGGCCAGTGCGCCCCCCCCAACAGCGTGGTCCTTTTTTTGGAGGAGTGCTCTGGGGGGTGCATCAGCCAGAATCACAGACCACCGCTGGTCACCATGCTCTTGCTGCCCAGCTGTCAGACGTCTAGTGGGCCGCAGAGTGGGGGTTGGGGACCTCTGTGTTATATGACCTCTGGGTGGGTCATTGAAACATTAGTAGCCTCCATTGCACTGTAAGAAGGATTTCCATACTCCAAGTGGATATCAGCATAAGGCAAAATTCTGTATGGGAGAAAGGGGGGTTGTGGTGCATGCACTTGTTATATGACCTTTGGATGGGTCACCAATACATTAGTACCCTCCTTAGCGTCTAATGAAGGATTTCCAAACTCTGCGTTGATATATATTAGTATGAGGCAAAAAAAAAACAAAGACAGCACACTGGTAATGAACAAGTGAGGTATTATGGGATGATGTCTCCACGGAGAAGAAGTAACATTATTTAACCACAATTACACACAGACACTATATGTGTTGAAAGCTGAAAGACGAGCCTTTTGGACCCGAGACAAAATCTTCCAACCTGAAACACAAGACGTGGTTTTCTCTTCCAGCAATGGGTTGAAACTTGTTGGAAAGGTGTTTGCGGAATATACAGAGCATTGTACGTCCCCAGAACACAAACAGGTAACAATGTATCCTGTGGAAGAGATCACAAATGCAGGCTCATTTGTATAGACGGAGGAGAGTGTGTAAGCCTGAGGTTTCTGTGGTAAACCTGAACTGTGTGTTTTTTAGAGTGTGCTATCACTGTCTGACCTCAGTTGTTTTACCCGACATGTTTGTGGTTTCTGTCTCCAAACAATCGCCGAGATAAGCAAATATGCAGCTACCACATCCATCGCCCGTTTTCACCAGGCACCTGTTCTCAGAGCAAATAGTGTTGTCAGTTCATTTCTGTGAGCTGCCACGGTGCACAGATAATGGAGGCACAATGGTCCACTCACACAGCCAATCATACGGATCACCTGGCCTTTGTGTTTGAACTGCCCAAGCTGGAGCCTGCTCGGCCATAGTGGTATGGAGAACAAGGACCTCAAGTTCAACATTAATAAAAAGTCCATCCTGAGATATTGAGCCTGATTTATTAAAGCTCTCCAAGACTGGAGAAGATAGATTATCATGGGAGAAGCTGATCCAGCTTACCTGGTATGGGCCTGGGCCTGGACTGAAAACATTTACCAACTAACAGCAAATGATATTTAAGAACATCTAAACCAAAAGTTTGCTGGATCACCCAGCTTCTCCCATGATAGTCTATTTTCTCCAGTCTTGGAAAGCTTTAAAAAAAATCATGCCCGTTGGAGTTGACTTACTAAAAGAATAAAGGCTGTTCACTTAGGCCAGGGGTGTCCAAACTTTTTGCAAAGAGGGCCAGATTAGGAGGGTGCGGTGAGGGATTCCCTATGCACGGAGTCTGCTGTCAGTGCGGGCTCCGTGCAGAGCACATTTTTGAAATCTGAGTGGGTGCGGGTCCTGCACAGCACACTCCTACTCTAAATGACTTAGGGGATCCCCTGGGCACACATGGGGACTCCCGTCCTGCCAATTATGCCTGCCGAGTAGCAGGCCGATAAATTGCAAGATAGTTGATTAACTCTAATGAAATATAAAATAGCTTTTTGGTACTTCTAACCCTCGAGTTGATAATAATAGCATCCAAATTTGAGAGTTTTTCTAGTTTAAAGATAAATTTTAATAAAAGTGAAATTCTATCCCTAGCCAGGTCTGCTACAGTGGTGTAAAGTTGGAAGGGTCATGTTCTGTTTAAAATGGCAGTTGATTCTATACTTTATTTAGGGCTTCGTAATGGCCGTCTACCATCCTCATTATACAAATTGAATTATCCACCTTTGATAACTAAAATGCAAAAAGAATTAAGAATGTGGGAAAATTTGCCCTTTTCATTTTTGGGCCGTTGCCATTTATATAAGATGATGTCATTTTCCAAACTGCTTTACCCTATGCAGACTGTCCCACACTGATGTTATTGCTCTTAAAAAGGCTTTTACAAAATTTTTGTGAAATGGCAAACGCCCGAGAATATTTTTGTTGAAATTATATTTGCCCAAGTCTGAAGGTGGTGTGGAATTTCCCAACATCAGACCTTTACAACTTGGCTAGTTTAGCCAGACATGTTGTCGACTGGCTTGGAGGCACATCTTATTGCTCTAATATACATTTGGAGAGTGCAATGGCTCATCCTTGGAATCTATGTGCACTGTTGCACTGTAAATGTTCAGATTTTCCTACTGTTCTGTGTGATATTTTATTTAGAGATACAGTGGTTACCTGGAAGGCAATCAGACAGAGATTTATGATCTGATCTGTTCTATCCGGAGGATCATACCAAAATCTCTTTACCTGAACTGCGGATTAAGTATGGTATTCCGCAACGGGCAGTTCACCCCCTGTATTACAATCAACTCATGTCCTATCTCAGTTCACTAGTACTTCACTATGCAGAAACATTTTGGCCCAATGGTTTCAATAAAATTCTATCGCTTTCGCCTCCGAATATTTCAAATATATACGCTTATCTATTACCTGCCTTTAGAAGGCCGTTATCGGTCTCTAATGTGAAAATGTGGCAAAAAGATTTTCCAGACCAGGATATAGTAGAACATGCTATACAAGGTTATGAAGTGCATGGTCAATGAGATATGGAGGGAGTCCCAATTTATGATACCCCATAGAACTCACAAGGTGTTTCGACTCTCCACCAATATTCCACAAACTAGAATGTGGCATCTTCAATGTCCTAAGTGTAACTGTACCAGTGCTTCTTTATCTCATCGTTTATGGTTTTGTCCAAATATCAATGTATTTTGGCACCAAATACTCTTGTTAATATCTAATGTGACCGGACATACTATTCCGAATAATCCTTCCCTGTTGCTGTTCGGATTCTGGGATGGAACAATATCAGATAACATATCTCACTCAGTACGAACATGGATTGATATCTGTCTTTTGGCTGCCAGGCGAGTAATTATGCATAGCTGGATACAATCCCAAACGCCTGGTATAGAGCAAGTTATCTCTTCCCTGAAGGTTCTGTTTCACAGAGAGATGCTGAATGCTCAAATACAAGGAGATGATTCCTTAACTCATTTTTTGCAGGATTGGTACACATTTTTGACTTGTGGATAGAAGTTCGATCCTCGACTCTTTTAAAAATTCAACATGGTCCATAGCCAATAATTCTGGCTGATCTACAAAAACTTCTGTTTTCAGATAAGATAATGTGAGTGTGCCCCTTCTTTCCTATATGATGTTACCCCCCTTTGGTTGTTTTTTTTTTCCGATGTTTGTTGGTTGTATGTGTATGAAAAAAATTACCCAAATAAAAAAAAGTTTAAAAAAAAAACACATGTATTTTATACTGTAGACAACAGTTCTGGCGGGCCACATAATATTAATGTTTTATTGACAGAAGCTGCGGGCCGGTGGAAATCTGAACACGGGCCACAATTTGCCCCCGGGCCTGACTTTGCACATGCCTGACTTAGGCAATGGATATTTCACTTAGCTTAGTGAATGCAGGGAAAATTCACCTAACAAAGAATATCCAATCTCATGCAAAGAAATCACATGATCACCTATTCCCCTTTCAATAGGATAGTGTACTTTTCCAGGCGAACAATTTATATTTCTTCAAAGCAACCCCATTGTAAAGAAACTCAGCAAAGCAAAGTTCACTGAGCAGTTTAGCACAATGAGGAATTTGGCTTAAGCCATTAGAACCTTATTATGTGTTTGCAATGCACAATGAACCTTATCTACTTCGAAAACTTACTATAATGTAGCTTACCAACATTTAGATGTGGTAGCTCCATTTGCTGCGTTTCAGGCTTTTTTAACTTGGCCTGCCAGGAACTCATTTTTTGTCGTAGAATGACAACGCTGAATCTCTGTACTGTATTTATTGAGGAGCAGCATTGCCACACTTTTGATTTAGATACCAAACGGTTCCGCTACTCTCCATCTTTATACCTGATAGAAGAGAATGGGGTGACCTGATAACATTGAGATTTTAGTTTTACAGACAGATTTTTTTGTAGGGTCATCACCAATTTTGCCAAAGGCTGTGGTTACATGCATGAAAATCTGTAAAATGAATAAACTGCCCATTTACAGAAGTTCTGGGTAATGGTTTAAACAATGACCACATGTAATAAAACTTGTATTCCAGGTGCCTTTTTTCGGTGTGAGAACACGGTCATGGATCGGCCTGTTGCGTCTTCCCATACAATGACAGCGGTTAATGAACTGGCTGGATGTAACATCTTTTGCAACTGAAGAACAAAAATGTAGATAATTCTCCAACAGTCAAAATATCTCAGAGAGAAATAGCAGGCTGTTGTGATCATCCTGAAACCGAACACCTGTCTGCTTCTGGGGCGAACCTTTCAGACAGGGAGACTTCTTCAGAGCTACTGTAATACACTGAGAAGGTCAGATTTCTGCTTCAAAGGTTACACCGTGTAAAATTATCTCAGAGGAAACAGCTAGAATCATGACAGGTCTTCTCCCTTAAAAGCATATTTTGACTTTGATTAATTTGTCTCCTGGAGTGCGGTTGGTAAAGGAAAGTTTTTAAGCCCTTAAAACACTAAACAACCTCTTATGAGCTCCCTACAGATCCCAGAGTGACATTAAACACAGGTCTGCATTAAAGAATGTCAACCAAGACTCAAGGTCGTGTGACACCATGGTTCTTGTTTTTCTACAACACAGATGTATGGTGGGGTTGGTTTTTTAGTATTGCAAAGCAAAAATGTAAAAGTGTAATGGCCAGGGGGGATTTCTGACCAGGTTGGGCATCCATTGCGCAGAGGAAGCACAGACATAATCATAAATGAAAGCCAACAAGACGGTCAAAATAAAAATGCCAGAGCAGAAAATCGGCTGGGGTTAGAATGAGGTATAATACGAGTTAATTTCTCCAAAAATAATGAATACAGCAAGTTTCAGCAAAATTGTGAGTTTTCATTCTCCAAAACTCATAAGAATATAGAAAAGTTTTTTCATTTTTGGCAAAAATAGGATGGAATAGGTAGAAGACAAAAAAGATAATCACAGCAATTGAGCTCAAAGGGGCAGTTTTCCCTTGGGCAATTAATGCACCATGCTAGTGGCATGCCTATTAGAAGAGTCCATTCCAATCAGTCTAAGTGGTAAATATGACAAAGAATTGCAACTGTATAAGTTTACCTCTGTTTTACATCACCCCAATCATCCAGTGTCTACAAGATCATCACGCCAAATTCTAAAACCAGTGCCAGTTATGGTTTTGTTGGTGGCTATTATAAGGTTGGCATCCTTTTACATTCTCGTGACCATTACGCCTTATTAGCTAATAAGAATTGATAAGCCTTACTTTATAATTAAAGAGTATGTAAGCCTAACAATTGTAAGAACAATCAATTTGTAATTGAAAATGGGTCTGTCCTGCATGGATAACACGGGGGTGAGCCTGCAGTAATGTCAATGTATGCCCGTCTGTTGCCAACTGGCTTTGGAAACAGGAACATTAAACCTCACAATAAAAGTTTTTTTACAAAGCAAAAGTAATATTGAGTTGTTATAATTATTGTGACATTGTTCAGTATTAGGAATGGGTTCACAAACATGTAAAAAAAAAAGGAAATTTGTGGACAGCTCAAACCTCTTGATTACCAGCAGCTCCCTAACTAAGCCTTTCTGTCATCTACTTATTTAACTGATATCGCCAGTGCAAGGAGATCTTCCTGGGATCAGAAAGATAGCAGGCACGATAAGGTATAAACACAGCTTTTTTCTGTAAGATCCAGTGTGTGCACAACATGGTGGCAGGGCTCCAAAAGCTACGTATGGTAAGCCTATACATTGTTGCCCTACCAAAGCAGGAAAACATGTTAGTCATTGCAGATATTATTATCCCAATGCAAAGTATTACATATTTGGGGAGGCTGTAATGTGTTTTCTTTTACTTTGCTGGTGGGCTGTAACTTTTAGAAGTTCCAGCTTCTCCTGTTACATTCTCCATGCTAAACAATACTTTGATATTATTACATAGTATTTATATAGTACCGACATATTACACAGCGCTTTACAAGGCCGTAGTCTTATCACCAGCTGTTCCTCAAAGGACTTGCAATCTAATGTCCCTACCATAGTCATATGTCATTAATACAGTCTAAGGTCAATTTTGGGGGAAGCCAATTAACCTAACTGCATGTTTTTGGAATGTGTAAGGAAACCGGAGTACCTGGAGGAAACCCACACAGACACAGGGAAAACCCCCAAACTAATGGAGATAATGTCCTAGCCGAGATTTAAACCTGGGACCCAGCTCTGCAAAGGCTGGAGTACAAAGCACTGAGCCACCATGCTGCCACTAACCCAACATATATATGTGTCCTTTATGGGAACCCATCACAATGTGCACAGTTTGCAGGCCTGGGGTCCCATCAATAGTCCCACAGAAATAGCAATCTGCCAGGTCCAGTGGATTAACACTCTGGCACCTACTAAACACTGAAATATCACTTTGTAGATGAATGACCCATTGATAAACTACAATCTAGTTGAAAAGGACACGTTAATGTACAGTTGATCTCTTTGTTGCTTGCCCTTTTTTTTACCAAATACATTGCATATGTTTATATGACTTGCACAATGTAATTTGGCAGCGGCACCAGACAGGGTTAATCCACAATGGATCTATAGACACTTATGAAGCCTTGCCATGCATATATTCCCTGCAGAAACAAAACTTTTCACAAAGAGGAGTTTATGCTCTGCAGACGATCATAATGTGCAAATGTGGACACATGCCAGTTCTTCAAGTCTTCAAAATAAATGTTCTTCTAATCCTTAGAAATTCCTTTGGCACTAGTTCCTCCTGTGTCTTCTGGGATTTTTTTATTCCACCCCCGCACCATTAATCCTGTCTTGTCTGGGGTTCTGGTTCTGTATCAGGGCCAGGATCCTCACTATACAGGTTGTGGGCCAGGTGAAGTCATCAGGAGACAATGCAGGCTACGAAGTGTCCGGTAATGTAAACGGGAGATGTGCAATCAACTCCTGCTTTGTCCTTGACCATGACAGACAACGCCCAGGGATTACACAAAACTACACCTCTTATGTTCTCAGATTAGGAGAGATAAAGTGCATCTTAGTGTGTCTGCCATATTGTGAACTGAACCATTACTTCTAAACATTACACCTATGAACCTTAAAACAAGTCCAGGCAAATGTAAAAAAACATTCCTTTACCTAAAGGAACCCTAATGCTGATATCACAGGTGAAATAAAGTGGATTGAATAAAAGAAAAATACCTAAAAATCTCCAATATCTACTGGGAAAATGACACTTCTGGAAGTAACAATATGCTGTGTCCCTCGTCAAGTTTCATCCCATCATGCCCTACTTCACTACAGGACATGAAGGTCAATTGGAAGAACCACTGAGCATTAAGGGGGACATTTCCAAAAGTGTTACTATCCCAGTTTGATGCACAATACTTCAACAAAGTAGCATTCAGCAGCTGACAGCTCTTTTTTTTGCTGATGATCTTCTCCAGGCCTTTTCATTTACTTCTATAGGCACTAACTCCACCATTGGCTGCACATCAACATTCAACATCTGTTTCATGCAAAAGCACTTTTTTCACAAGACATTATTATTATTATCATTATTATTAATATTATTATTATTATTATTATTATTATTATTAATAATAAACAGGATTTATATAGCGCCAACATATTACAGAGCGCTGTAGTGGTACATGTGATAGTGGCCAGTACCCAAAGTGATACAAGTATAGGCTACTAAAGTAGATCTGCCGAGCCTCAGTATTGTAAATGAACAAAAAAGGGAAAGTAGCGTCTCTTTATGGCAAACTAGATAAAATCTTTAATTAAATTTGTATAAAATGGTCACACAAACAAAACAACATACAAAATTTTATACACACAATAGAGGGGAGTCTTTTTGATGTACTTTCCTTGTGCTACACAATCTCTAGTAATATGTAATTTTGATGTGTTTATAATGGATGTTCGTCAAACACAAAATTACTAGTATGACAAACATCCATTATAACATCCAATTATAAACACGTCAAAATTACATATTACTAGAGAATGTGTAGCACAATCAAAAAGACTCCAAAGGGACCATTTACATCCAAAGGGAACCCGGGGATGCCACAGGCTGCAGAGCAGAGGACTGACAGCTATTTGCCTAATCTTCCCTGGTGCTGCAAGTGACGCAAAGAGAATAAGCGGGGTGCGTTGTCCTGCGGGGGCCTACAGCACGAGATTACCAGCCAGATAAATGTCTCCTAACATTAACAGTAACCTTTACTGCAAACTCATGTGCTCTACTAATTGAGATGTATCCACGTGTTTCTAGATATATCGGTAGGTCAGATGGGCAGTTGTCCACCAACATGTAGCAAGATCACCTGTGTCCTTTCCATTAAACCAAAGAACCCTTGAATTTGGCATGTGAAATTTTTTCACTTTTTATGCTTTTATGGCAATCAGCACCTTTAACTATTATTATTGTTAGGTCCTCAATAATTCTGATGGCACCATTCATACAAATATAAAATACAATTTGACTTCATGCAGTTTGGCCCTAGGTTCATTCATGCTTGGCACATCAAAACCCAGGTGCATGTCCAGCATGTTGGTGATCAACCATGGTAACCATGATATGGATGATGGCAAAACCAACATAAATAGCATAAAACCCCTTAAAAAGTTGTACCGTATGAAAAGCTAACAGACCCCTTCTTTAAATTATTGCTAAAGATTTAACATTAACATCTGGAATTATGTTAAAATGTTCAAGCCTATATGACATTTTAGCAATTTGATTTACAGACACTTTAATTAGGTTTGCCTCCTTTTATTTGTTGACATGCACCCCTCATTCTTACTCATCCATTCCTATCTCTGGCCAATCCCACAGTCATGTTCTGCTCCCCATAAAGGACTGCACACTGACCTTTATATTCCCCATTATTTATACATCACATAAAGAGATCACCTTTTTTATCTCTGCCTAAGGCTATGCAAATAATGACTTTTTGAAATCCATTTTATGTATAGAATTTTCAAGAGCCCTGGTGGCTATAGTAGGGGTATAAAATTAAGGTAAGCTGAAATGCAATATAGTTGCACCCCCTGGAAACTCAATAGGGACAACTCCTTAAACCAAACAAAATATTTCTCCTTGAGGAAGAAGAATATGGCCAGATTGCCACACCGATTAACAAGCTTTGTGCTGATCCCTCCTGCAGAAAACATCTTTTTGAAAAGTTTGGCCAAAACCATATTTACAAAATCTATAGAAAAAACGGAATAATCAAAAAGAAAGTTTACTAGAATTTTAGTAATACAGGTAGCTTTTTTCACTTTAAAAAAACCATCATTGTACAATAAATCAATGAATACAAATTATTATTAAATCAGTGTCACAATGAATCTATTTATCATCTCAAGCAGTGTAAGTGTTTTCTCCATTAGGTTTTTGAAATTTTTATCACATCGAATGCAGAAAATACCAGTAGCAGTAACAGTATCTTAATCTGTCATGATTAAGTCTGTAGAAGACTTTATTAAAAAGGTGATGTATGCTGAAACTCAATCATGACAGTTGGCTGGAATGCCCCGAGGTGTACAAGAACTGCAGAGGTGTCTATGAAAGGAGCTCCATCTGTTATCATGTGATCATTCACCTGAGATGTAAATAGAACGATAAGAGAGAAGAAGACATACAGACTTATAGAGTAAGACGTAATACTGCTCCAAGGTTCATCACATCACTAGCAGAAAGATTACAGCACACCCGAAGAAGCATATTCTGGACAAGACATGGCCAAAAGTATACAGAAACATCTCAAAATGATTTAATTTAGATATTTACAATGAAAGATTGACCAGAAACTGTTGGCCTGGGAGGAAAATTCAATCAATTGGTCCTTTCGTGGTAGGAACAGATTTCTGTGGACTGAAACCATTGCACCATGGAAGGTGTGCCATAGTGTAGCAGTAATTGGTGGACATGGAGAAAAGTGGTTGGGTCTGAAGGACATGGCATTTTGGGATATACATTTTCATATCCTTCAGCATCACCTTTGCAGCTCTTAGTCTTAGTTAATGTTTTAGAGCCACAAAGGAAGTCTATATTGGGAGACTTATTTCTGCCAGGCACTATAGGCCTGATTTGTTAAAGCTCTCCAAGACTGGAGAAGATGGACTATCATGGAGAGCACACGGTTATTCAGCAAAGCTGGAATTAATTTCCTAAAAATTATTTGCTATTAGTTGGCAAATGTTTTCAATCCTGGACCAGATCCATTCCATCTTCAATGTATCACCTAGGTTCTCCCTTGATAGTCTATCTTCTCCAGTCTTAGAGAGCTTTAATAAATCAAGCCCTATGACCACAGTTCTGAATTGGGGGGCAACTATATAAAGCCCAACAAGTATTACTGACCACAAGTCCCACTCCCACCAGTATTTGAAAAATCCCCGCTCAACGTAATCAGACCAACATTTCCTATAGTACTAGTCCAGTGGGGCAAATCTCCCCCTGTCCCTGAGCCAAGTTCTCCTTTGGATACAAATATTAGTAGACCATAGACATTTTAGAAAACTGTGCACTACAAAAAACAGTTTGGGGAATGTCCTCTTCTGTTGCAGCAAAGCTCTCTTTATAAGCCTCTCTTTGCAAAGCTTAACATTGGATCCATTTCATCTTAGAATCAAATAACCTCTTCCTATACAAGACTTTTCTAAAGTAGCCCCAACTCTCTGGAATGGTCTTCCTCGTCCTTTGCAGCTTGCTCCTACTTTCTGCTCATTTCATCCCCCCTCCTATTGTGAGCTTCTCTGGGCAGGGTCCTCTCCTCCTCCTGTGTCACTCTTTGTATCTGTCTGTCATTTGCAACCCCTATTTATTTTACAGCGCTTGGTCGTGGTTTGATGAGTTGTATAGAGGAACTAAGGTGTCCTGAACAGAACCCTACAGAACAGCCCTCAACCCTATCGCACACTTTCGTAGACGAACTTGAAATGCCAATTGTGACCCGGTTCCACTTGCTAATCATTATTACCTGAACTCTCAAACACAACTGAAACTTTACCAACATTGGAGGCTTCCTCTAGTTAATACCAGTCTTTGCTGCTCCCTCTCCTTTTGCAGGTATAGATCTTGTATCTTTCAATATATTTCTGCAGTCAGCCTCTAGTAGAAGGGTATGTTGGGTCCTTCACACAAATATACAGAACCGTGATGGTGTCACCATTACTCTTACATGGTGATATCTGGATTTGTCAAGGTATCTGGTGCATACAAGTAGATACATTTCCTCTGTGCCTATTAAGGAATATAATTTTTGTGCCCGGATTTAAATGATAAAACTCTGACTGGGACAGGGAAGGGAAATTTTCCCAATAGACAGAAGTACACAAACGCCTGGATTTTCTATCCCCTGGCTCTATCCAAAACAAACGCAACCACAGTAGAAAAAGTTATTTAACAATTATGTTAAGATTTCCATAAGAGGCATTTTAAATGCGCATTATGTGGTTATTTCATATCCATGCTGTGAATTAATTGTAAAATTATACTTCCTATAAGCAAGTCTCTTTTTCTCGGGAGGGGTGACGGGGGGATAAGTGTCTTCATGTTAAAGAATGCAGACATACATCATGTCTGCAAGTACAATAAAAAAAGATCAAATGTAATATTTTCTTTCAACGTAGTGCTCAGAGATTTTCCATTCAGACAGCCTTGAAGACTGCCTCAGGCGCTGACCAATTATTTCTGACAAATACCATTTGGTAGTGAGTGCAGAAAGGCAGTGTGAGCAGCGAAAGCTGGATGAAAGGAATTCTGTGTGTGTGTCACTGAAGAGTTACTGTCACTTGTGATCCTAGGACAGGATCTACATCTTCTGTCACTGGCCAGTTTCATGAAGATGTAACAGAAATACACGAAAGATAGTTCATGCGTAAACGGCTTCTTCATACTGACCAGAATATGCCCATGGGAAAAAGGATAGAGTAACCTAACCTCTCATTCCTAACACTCTACATTAAATATTGGCGAGGGCCAGAAGGTCCACAGAACTTGGTGCACATCAAACAAGAGGTCAACTGCATCAGAATGGTGGGTGCCAATTGGACAATATAAGAACCATGAGGACCTAAAGAAGACCAAAGTACTCAGGTTGGAAAAAGATGGTAAAAACATGGCGGTATATGGAATGGGCTGCTCATTAGATTGGGGTAAGGGTGCTAGTATAATGAATGGGGTACACACTATGAAGATAGGGGAATATGAGAATGCCAACTGACAAAGTGTAGAAAGTGTTATATTTAATGGAACGTGTATGACTTAGACTGAGGAAGGTAGGAAGGGATATGAGGGGTCCAGTGGACAGAATTGGACCCCCATCAAATGTAAGTGTAAAATTGGAGGGCACTGGTAGACCAAATGGGTTTTTAAGGGGATGGAAGTAGGGGAATGTGAGAATTCCAGCAAAAAGAATAAGGTACTTAGCACATGGAAGTTGTTCTACTTTGAAGGTGCCAACGGACAAAGTAAGATGCTGAAAAGACTGAGGTGGGGCGAATGTGAAGATTCCAGTGGATAGAATGAGGATACGCGGGGTGAGAGAGCCAGTGGACAGAACGAGATACTTATTAGATGGAGGTGGCAATGTAAGCAGGCCATTGCTTCAGGAGACAGATGGGATACTCAACTGAAGGTGGGTGAATCGTGAGGGTGACAGTGGACAAGGAATGCTCAAAATGGGATACTATGGGATAAGGCCGAGGTGGTAGAGTGAAAGCAGACCAGTGGATAGAACTGGGTACTCACCAGATAAGTTGGGTAAATATAGGGCTCCTAATGGAAATAATAGAGTATTTATGAGATGGAGGTAGTTATGAGGGTGCCAGTGGACAGAGTAGGATGGAAATCAGGGGTGTGACTTAGTAAAGTAAGTTACACATTAGACGGTGGAAAGGATGGGCCCATCTTACAGATGGGGATCTCCCATTGACAAGCCTTACAACTACCTATAGATACCTAGGGCAAAGGGTAAATTGAGCAAAGGGCCAAATTTACAATTAATTAGATGTGAGATAAGTTATTACGGTTCCACCATTATGTTTAAAAAAGCCCTTTATGTCCTTCCCTTATCCAAATACTCAGCTTGCTTCATTATGAAAAACCATGCAAAGCCATGATCATAACAGTGGGCTTCCTTCTACAGCTGCTCCTGTGCATTGGCCAGCTCAGTCCGCAAATTGACCTGCTTGATTCCCCCATGGAAAGAAGATGAACCATCATGTCTGATGCAAGTGACCCCAGCTCAATGCTGCATACATGCACCTCTCTGTTCTTTGCTACTTTTACCTTTCTGTTTTTATTTGCCGTGAATTTTCTAAAACAATTTGCAGCTTTTACAGCAAAGGGAATCATCTTATTGCAATGACCCGTCCCTCACATGATCTGTTTCTTGCACAAATAGAAAATGAAAGACCCTTTAAATCATCTAACCAAGAATATTGTGCACTTTCCCGCTTATAAAATGCAGTTTGTGGTATCCCAACAAGTTGTGCATCAGACAGATAAAACTTCATGATTAAAGAACGGGTTATGTGTCCGATCGCACAACCTAGTTCCCCTCCTAATTTTTATTTTCTTTTAACAATTCCGTATAGCGCTCCTCTGGCTTCAGAGTCCCAAAACTGGGAAAAGTTCTAAGCACACCTAATATCCTTTATAAGCGTGCAGCACTTTATAAATCTGCCCCTTGGTTCTTTCGCTAAAGAACATTGAGTTTTGTTTTTTTTAGACTTCCACTGACAGGTTCTCCTTATCACTTCTGTGTGCTACTTCGGAGTGTTACCTTTTCACCTTTACCTGTCATCACCAAAGAGCTCACCAAAGAGCTCACCTCCTCCTCACACCTAGCATGAAATGTGTCTGAGTGACATCACCCTCAAACCCACACGGCGAGCTTCGTCCAGACTCACTTAAATACAGATTTAGAATTTCCTTTTTTTGCTTACAAGTGTAAAGGGGTTATTTTCTTTTTTTTTAAGATTAAAATAACCTGGGTCATGTTTTCGTCTGCACTCAGCAGGCCTCCGGCACACGTGTATCGGTTGCACACCTCATCAGTCCAGTTGGCTGACAAGACTTCTGGGAGAGCGTCACCTGCATATGTAGGTGCCATCAGCTCATAGCTCATTACATCTGCTGCTGTATCTGACCGGCCCATGCTCACCATGTGTATACAGCTGTAGGCGCTCCGTCCTGACATGTTTTAGCCCTGCCAGGCCGAGTATGATTTATGAACCAGGTTAACTCATATCCCTTTCACTGTTCTCATCTAAAGGAGACCACCCATTGTCTTGCTCCCTTCTTATCGGAGGTGTAACACTGGCAGAAATTAGTGCTGTCACCTCCAGGCATCCATTAAAGCACCTTTTTTGTGATCTCAATGGGTTTTCGTGGCTTTGTGAGGCAAGACGTACAATACATTACAGAGTCTAAGGAGTTTATTTTGACATTTTATCCTTCTTGACCGCTTTTGACCCCAGAACACAAAGTTTAGTTCTCGTAAGTGGGTGTTACCCTTGTGGAGGATGAGGACATAAGGGCGTTGGGTACATAGAGTTCAATTAAAAACCAAAAAAAAAAAGAATATGTTAAAGCTATTTGAGAGTGTGATAAGCAAATTCAAATTGATTTGTGCTGATGATAAGCTTCTTAAAAAGGTCCTGTAGATAAGGGGTCCCCAACCCCTAGTAATACTAGTGGGCCGCAGCCATCTGACAGGTGGGCTGTGGCAGTGGCCGGTGCACCTCCCAGAGGGGTCAGGAGAAGTACCCCCACTTGGGGGGACCCACCGGCTAGAGCTGCAGACCACGTCTCCCGTACGCCTCGCAGGCTCAGGGCGGGTTGTGTCTCTGAACACAACCGCCCCCCTCCCATCGCAGGCTCACCCTGTGACGGAAAGTGGGTGGGTTATGGCATCATGACCTCACTCTGGGGGAAGTTTATTCCCCTTTGATTGACACACGGCTCCCCACGCATGCGCAATCTGGAGTCTGTGCACTTAGTGGACCACTAGCTCCAGAAGGTTGGGGGCCACTGCTATAAATCCACCAAAGGATCCACTTGTGTTAAAGCAAATCGGTAAAATGGTCCTTTACCTTCTGCTGCGTGCACACATCTAACAAAGAGGACCTAGCCTGCTTTGGGTAAACTGATAATAAGTAACTTTACCCTATGCAAAGGGCTTCCTGAAATTCAGCCTTTGCAAGTATTTGAATGAGCTGTTCTTCATTCTTGCACAGTTTCTCAGAGAAAGGTGTTAAACTCTTAGTGGGAAAATATGGAACAGTACTTCCACCCTTAGCCTCCATTAGGGCTGCCATCAGAACTTCCTGACCCTCACATCCCATGTCTAAAAATTCCAGTATTAAAAAGTCTTCTGATCAAAGCCTGGTACAGAAGTAGCCCTTGTACCCCCTCCCCTCTGGCAGCCCTTTCATCATCTCTAAAATATCACAAATGGGATTTTTATCATGGCAGCACTGCAGAGAAAGATGGGGCATGTATATATTATAGATATGTTATATCTATTGGAGATAATAAAAGATTTATTTTTACCCCAAACTAATAGTTATATATTATTGAGCCTTCTATACTAGAAAAGGGAATTGGGATAGCAGAGAATAGGTGCACTTTATGGCACCTTTCATTTTACACAATATCTCCCTGTACATTTTTTTGTGCATTTAACATATTAAAAGCAGTAACATGTAAAAGCCCCCCTTGTGTTGACATTCCAGAATCCCAGGGGCTACTGTTCACTTTTGCCATCTTAGGATGTGATATTAGTAGGTGCAGCAGAATGAAACCTTTCACATTACAGTGATAGTGACACTATAGTATTTCAACCTTTATATCTCTGGATCCTCCATATGTTTTCAATGACTGTGATTCTCCACCAGAGAATGCAAATGTCAGATTCACTGCTTCTCTGACCTCTGAGAGTAAGCATTTACAATAGGGTGGCATGGTGGCTCAGTGGTTAGCACTTGGGCGTTTGCAGCGCTAGGTCCCAGGGTCGAATCTCAGCCAGGATGCTATCTGCATGGAGTTTGCAGGTTTTCTCTGTATTTGCCCTGGTTTCTTCTCACATTCCAAAAACATGTATTTAGGTTACTTGGCTCCCCCCCCGAAACTTACCTTAGACTGTAATAATGACATATGACTATGGTAGGGACATTAGATTGTGAGCTCCTTTGAGGGACACCTAATGACATGACTATGGACTATGTACAGCACTGGGTAATATGTCAGCACTAAAAATAATTGTTAAAATTATTAATACTTGATGTTTCTGTGCTTCTACCTGCAAAAGCCAATGACAGGGTCTCTTTAAGTTTAAATTCTCACATTTTTCAGCAGATGTTTCTTTTGGCAAAGATAACATCCAGCAATCTAGAATCTGATCCATTTTCCTTTACAGATGAAAAGAATTGTTCTAACAATAGGGAAGTGTGATAACGGGTGATCAAAAGGCCAAATCACCTTCTACAAAACAAGCAGACATTTAGCTTTGGGAGCTGACTGTCAGAGTTCATATATGATATCACTGGCCAGCCCAAAAAAAAAAAAAAAAAACGCAGTGAAAAAATACCCAAAACCAATAACTACTGGATTCAAGTTTAAAGAAAACTCGTCTTGATTTGAGCAAACACTTAAAACAGATCTGTGTCTGCAAAAACCCGAAAGTGGCACAGGAAGTGACAAAGGAAAGGTTAAGCACCAGGGATGTAACAAAGAGAAATTATCTACTGGAAAAAACCCGAGGGACGGTCATTCTATTTCTGTAATGATGGCAATGTAACATAACGAAGGGCCCATACATGGAACTTCAAAAATAAATGTAGTAATCTGATGATGAATATATACATTATAAAATGAACTGCAGGTACACAAACAAAATCTAATACAAATTTAGGTTTATATATATCAAAAGATCTGTAATTCTGTTCTTGTGATGTAAATCTGATACATTGCCAACAACAACCATCAAAATGAAATTTCTTTTTGTTTCGTCCTTCCTACCAACGATAAATGAATGGGAATGAGTTAATAGTGACATTACTATGGACTTTGTAAAGCGTCGTGTAATATGTCAGCGCTATATAAATACTGGTTAATAGGTGGCTCAGTGGTTACCACTCTGGTCTTTGCAGCGCTGGGTCCCGGGTTAGAATCTCAGCCAGGACACTATCTGTTTGGAGTTTGCAGGTTCTCCCCGTGTTTGCATGGGTTTCCCCCCACATTCCAAAAACATGCAGTTAGGTTAATTGGCTTCCCCCAAATTGACCTTAGAATGTATTAAAGACATATGACTATGGTAGGGACATTAGTTTGTGAGTTCCTTTGAGGGACAGTTAGTGACATGACTATGGACTTTGTACAGTGCTGTATAATATGTCAGCGACATATAAATACTGTGCAATAATAAATACTATTTGAGGTTTAATAAGGGCCTAAATTGTTATTAAAACTGGAGGTTAGTACTGCAGAATAAAAAAGGGGAACACAGTTCTTGCTATGTAATCGGGAGAGTGCTGTGGCAGCCAGGCATTGTGCTTTTTTACCGGGAGTACACACAGCTACTGATGTACAGCAGACAGCAAAACCAAATGCCGCTGGTTACATTGGAAGAGCTGCGATTTCCCAGTGTAATCTGCAGGACTGAGCTTAAAGTTTGACAACTTAATCCTGCAAAGTGCAGATGTGCAGGAAATGCATGCATTAAAAATGAAAACTTCAGACTGCTGACTGCTTGGTCAGCATTTGTGAAGACCAATGATGTGTTTCTGCTTTCTGTTCCCTTTACAAAAGCAGAGCTCAAAAACCATTAAAGCCGAAACCTGTAAAAATTGCCTGTAAGCTTCCAGATGCAGATCCCAAAATTTCACTTTCAGACTATTTTCTATTGCATCACAGAGAAGTGGAACAAAATCTCACCAAAATAACACCAAAAAAAAATCAAAATGAAAGGAAAAATTTTTTTAAAGAAGTAAAAATTGCTGCTGCATAGCAGGGATTTTTTATTCAGCTAAGAGTTCTTCTTTAAACATATTACATTGCAGTCTGAAATAAGAGCCAGCGGCCTGTCCCTCGCATGACTCCATTTCTCCTGCGCTACCGATCCTCTGACCTCACTCTCCATCCCTCACTCCATAGCAGACAGTAGTTCAGCTGCATACTCCTGCCAAATAAGAAGGCCTAGCACTGCCAAACTCTTTGGTAAAATGCAGGAATATACAGGGCAATTTATTATCAAGCTGACATCATGGGAAGCCCTTGAAACTCCACTCCATACTTTATAATGTGTGAGACATTTCCTCTCTTTGCTCCTCATAAATTGCACCAGTTCAAAGGTTGAGCAATGTGTGTGGGGCAAAGAAATCCAAAGTCAGCAGTGCCATCTAGTGGTGAGAAGGCAAAATGCTGTGAACAGTACAGAGATAACATACATAAAAGATACAACTTACATGGAAATGATCCAATAAAAATATTACAATCTGAATTATTATTACTGCGATACAGACATGGATATCTGTTTAACCCCCCAATTTTTATTTATTTTACATTGTAGGCCTATAATTCACCGAAATATGTCCAATATTTAATACAATTAATAATAAACAATAAATAAATAATAAAAAATCACAAAAAACATTTAAAAAAATACAGAAACATGTCATATAACTGTACAGTAGCATGCATAATATATTTATAATATAACTATATATATATATATATATATATATATATATTATATGAAGATTTTTTTGTATTGGACTCAATACAGCTATTTTTGTATTGAATCCAATACAAAAGTATTTGAATTTCCCGCAGCACGGATGCATGCACCAACGTCACTGGGAAAGCCCAGAAAACATCTCTGCAGTTGCCAGAAGATCGAAGAGGAAGGATGCCGCTCGAGGACCTGCGGGGACCAGCAGGATGCCGGGGGACCCCAACGTAGCAAGGTAAATAGGTTTTTTTCTTAATTTTAGGCGACCCCCGAGTATGATTCAGGATTTCTGATTATAGAATGTAAAATCCACCTGGAGTCACACTCCGGAATACCGCTGGGGGGGGTTTAAATAGTCACATGTGTTAGAAGTTAGTCCAGAGTTGGGCTTTAAATTAGTATTCTATTCGACCTACATTCAACCCATTAGGCCCAACTAAAGCCAAAATGAAAAAGGCAGATTCTCAATCAGGGCGATAAGTATAAAATATAAATATTGACTATGAAACTGAATTTTTCAAATTAAAATAAAAAGCCTATAGTGTAGCTGTGATTGGCTGTCACTGGACCTCTCCTACCTTTCAGTTCATTGTAACAGATTACAGTTTCTAACCTATCCTAAACTCTACCTTTTCATGTAGGCAAGTGATTTCTTCTGTAATGCAGGGATGTTAGGAAATGTAGTTGTCTTTTATTGTTCTTTCTACATTGGATGTCACATAGTCTGATTGACCTCTTTACTGGCTGTTATGGGTATAGGAAGGGCTGTATATAAACAGGGGTGCTGCAAAATGAACAAATCCCTAAGTCTAGATTTGGTAAGGAAGTGTCACCTCTGATGCATATATAGCAAACTAGCACCCAATCTATGCCCAGAATCCCACAAATCAATCCAATATCTCAACAGAATTTATTGTACTAGCCCACTTGGCCCATTAAAGAGATATTCCCTCTTTGCTTCCAAATTCACTTATCAAACTGATTGCTATTAAAATTTGCCTTGTTCAATTTTGGAATAAGTTGGGCTTTATTGACAATGTCACTGGCAAATGTAGATTGTTGATTCTGATTGTAATGAGCATTTCAGCTTTAGAAAGGATAAAAAAAGAGGGCAAAAACCCTGCAATAAATAACTCCATATGTTAGATGCCATAAATGAACATGGAACAGTTCATTTTTACATACAGATTACTTTTGCAGGGATATACAGTAAATGGAGGTATCAAGTCAGAAATGAGAATACTTCCACCACTAGGTGTATATATATATGAAAGTTTTACTTGAACAATTCCTGCATTGACTTCATTCTCCTGGAGCAGAGTTTATCCCATTGGTTGTGTTCACTAAAATTAAATCTACAAGTTGTTTTTAATTTCCAAAATTTATTTTAAAAATACCATTTGTTAAATTTTTAAAAAAGCATCTTAAAGGAATATACATCAAAACATGAAAATATACTTGTCACACACATATATATATATATATATATATATATATATATATATATATATATATATATCAACAGCAGCAGCAAGTACAATGGTGGGGTGATCCATGTGAAGTAGACAATAGTGCGTACCTCTATGGGAAACATATTTCAATTAAAGTTAATTCTTGATTCTGATCACCACTTCAGGGGTATTATGGTGCTTTTCTTCTCTACTTTTAGAAGTCCGGTATATAAAACAAAACCTACCCAACTTTATGCAGATGGTGTTTTAGAACTTGCAAAATAATTCTAAAAATGGAGGTTAGAAATAAAGATAAACTTCTCATCACTGATTGCTTCTGCTAGAAGAGGAACCATAGCAAATCACATGACACGATTTTCTTGGTGGGAAAGGACAAGATATTTTTTGTTTTTGTAATGATGTGCATGAAAAAAACAGTGAGAGATACAGGATACAAGAGTTGGTTTCCCAGCAGTCTTCGCTGGACAGTAGTGGCACAGGCAGCTGGAGAGTTAAGTGTCGCATTCTAAAACGAAGGACCAAATGTAAATACCTGCAGTATGTAGGACGAATGTCTGTTAATACTGGCCACTGCTTATCACTGAAATTTTCTTATTCCTTTCAATGATAAGTGGTATAAGGTCAATGTTGCTTGATGCCGGCATGTAGTGTAACCACCATGCAACTGCTACAAAATATTGGTGTGATCTAGTGTTCTCCCCAGCCCCTTTTAGCTGGGCGCACCACCCGGCACATTCAGGTACCACTGATTATGCTCACTGAAAATAAATCTACAAGTTGTTATAAAATTATAAAAATTGTATTAGGAATACATTTTTTGTTAAATATCTATAAAATTATCTTAAAGGACTATACAGTAAAACATGAAAATATACTTGTTACATATGTTCATCAAGAGCAGCAAGTACAATACCAGTGTGGTGGTCCATGTGGGGTAGATAAGAATTCACATCTGTAATTTCATGAAAGCTTTTTACAATTTCTACATCCTGCAGGCATTTACATAAGGTCATTTAAAGATGTTACACAGTCTGTATTCAACTGGTTGTGTTTGGATGGTTACAAAAAAGTTGGGTCACAATATAGGGGCCACCACTCACCTTCAACGTCTTCCCACCCAACTTAAAAAAATATGGGGAGAATATTGTGATCTAACAATGTGAAACAGTATTAAAACTATTATAGTTGATGGGTGTCATTGTTCACTGTTATTTTCTTCATTACTATGTAGTGCAAGCAAAAAAACGAGGTTGTGCTGCTCATCCTGGAGATGAAACACGATGACTTGGAATTCATCCAGATGATTGTGTTCGGCTCTGAAATATGACCATATACACACACACGACACACACACACACACACACACAGTCTATAGTGACAGGAAGTCCATGTTCTGTAAAAGCTTGTCTGAACATTGCAGAATCCCCAGTTCTTCCAGTCGTAATGCTTCTACTAAGGCAAGGTGACGGTTTGTTGTGTGTTCACTTTTCCAAGCAGATATCTAAAAAAAATTTTTATATATATTAGAACAAATGGGAATTCTCCCTAAACACACAGAAGCCCTCCTGTCGAAAACCATTGATCAATTTAGCATACAGTAAATATTGTAAACAAGCTGTAAAACACATGTGCAAATACAGCTCCACTCACTACATATGCGTATCTCAAAAACTCAAAATCAGTAAAGTTACCCTTTAGGAGTTTCTACTAATATTTCTCTGCTTGCGACTTGCTTATGTCAAGCCAATATACTACATAAGTAGCCACTTGTTCAAAACGAAACCATTCTCTTTTATAGTGTACCTAAACTCAAAATTTTTACTTTACATAAAAGAGTAGGCAACCCTTTTATTTAAAGTAAAAATGTTATTTTAGGTTTTTTATTTTTTTTTAAAAAAGAGTGCAGCATCGCCCCCTTAATTCACAATCGTCTAGGCCAGGGGTCAGCAACCTTTACTATCAAAAGAGTGACGAAGGTAAAAAAACATGGAAGAAGAGAGGAGAATATGTCGGCACCCAAAGCTCCCTCTGCGCTGGGCCGAAGACGGACACTAGGACAGCGCAGAACCAGAAGGAAGAAATCTCCTGACAGACAGACAGATTTGCGGGATTGAAGGTAAGTGTGATTTTATTGTTTTAGCTTTACTTCCACTTTAAGATTACACACAAGCCAGTCCAATGAATAAATCAATTCTTGCAGCTGCTTATTTTGGTATAGATTCCTCACCCTCAGTTGACCGATATTCAAAATAAGATGTTTGCATAAACAATTGTCATGTCAATATATTAGCACTACATGATGCAGTAACAAAGAGAAAGCATAATTCCATCACAAATGCATGCACTTACTATTGACACATACATGGAACAGATCAGTTCATGAACTGATCAAAAAAAGTTATTGTACAATAAATTTTAACTTAAAAATTATAATTCACAAGGCACATTTGGGATCGTAAGAGAAATGTAATAATGCTGTATGACATACCAGGACCACCATGAAGCAGGGACAAAAGGAATATCTGTATCAGGCAACCACCAAAAGAGTTTGACTTTTTTAATTCTGGAACTTTTAGACATAAGGGGGGAGGTCCAGGAAGTTTATCTTGTATGGGGCCTAAAAATTTCTGATGGTGGCCCTGTGACATACATTAGGCAACAGATCCTTACATTGGGCCGGATTTATGAAAGCTCTCCAAGGCTGGAGAGGATACACTTTCAGCAGTGAACCTGGTTGATCCAGCAAGTTTGGAATTTATTTCTTCAGTCATTTTCTATTTGCTAGCAAATGTTTTGAATCCTAGACCAGATCCATTCCAGGTTTGCTGATCACCCAGCTTCACTGATAAAAGTGTATCCTCTCCAGACTAGAGAGCTGTCACATATCAGGCCCACTGACTTGAATAAAGGCCTTTAATAGTTGCCAAAACCCGCCAATCGTTCATGGCTGGATCAAAATAGTGAGAAATAAAACTGTATGGAATTTTAATAATGTGTGTAAATCCAACCTTATTTTAGACCTAGTGATATGATCATGGGTCTCCATGCATTTCTATGCAATGCAACTGGGTCATGGCAGGTGAGCTGCTATTCACAGAACCCTTAATACCCCCTAATAGCATTCATGCAAGCAGTGAGCAGGCTCCTTCATTCAAATATAAAAATGTCTTTATAAGTAGATGTCGATCTGGAGAAATTAGCATTTTCAGGGAAACTGCATTTGCATAGGTAGGGCCCATGTAATGATCAGCCTTCATTTTAAAATTAACTGAAATGCATTTATGAAGAAGGGTGGAAATGGTCAATCAGGCTGAGGAGAGTGTTGGATGAAGCTGGACATCCTTCAGCCAGGAAATGAGTTGGGCTCTATCTGACTTGCTACAGCTTCTAATGCACATTGTGAGCAGCTTACAGTATGTTGTGAAATCAGAGTTTAGGTACAAGAGAGGAGCTCTAGAACTGTACAAGACTGAAGGGAAAGCTGGAGGTCAGCTTTCATGTCAGCCCTGCAGATTTAGTAAATGCCATGCTGATGAACTAAAGGGTTAATATTTTATTAGCCAAATGCCACTTGAAGCAAATTGCTGTATTCCAGCATCTGCCTGACTCACCTTCTGTAGAGCCTGTGAGGTCTGTTCTAGTAATTGTTGGCAAATCTTTCTCACAAGTTCCATACAGCTCTGCTCCTTGGATTCAGACACAAAACTTCCCAGAAGAACTTTCTTCCAGTATGTGCTAAAACAACAAAGAGATGACATTCAAGAAAAGCAACACTGAAAGCCTGCCATGGAAAGATTTTATATTTCATTTCATTATATTTCCTGAAAATTGTCCCTTAAAGCTGCCCTCCAACCTTCCCTTCAGTCTTGCATGATTGTACTCCAATGTTCTTTAATGTTTACATTTAAATGTTCACACTTTGAGCTTCTCAAAATGTAAATTAGAAGCTGCAGCAAGTCAGATAGAGCCTGGCTCATTTCCTGGCTGAAGGACTTCCATTATCGTCTAACACTTTCCTCTTCAACCTGTCCATTGCATGCCCCAAATATTTTATTGCATTGTATTTCTTTCAATCATTAAGGTGCAGCATCATACGTAAGCATTAACTGTCTGCTTGCAAATACTGCTGCCCGGGAACCCCCATTCATCTAGGCAAGTGTTTCTTAATCTTTTTAGCATGGGGGAACACTTGAAATAACGTTCAGGTCTTAAGGAGCCCCTTCTACAATTACTATATCTATAGATCACACTAAATTAGAGTGGTGGTCAATGGGAAGAATGCCTCTTACATTGCTGGTTATTGGGAAGACTGTCACCCTTACAGATAGCCTAAAAGATCATTGGTGTCATTTAAACTGACCTGAGAGGCACAAACTGCTCACTGCTTATGGAACCTCAAGCAATCTCTGGAGGAACCCTGGTTCATAAACATTGCTCTAGACTGACACCCACACATCAAGGCATTTTATTATTTGTTTAACTCAAATTTCAAAAACCTCTTAAGAGCAATACAGAGCCAGGGTAGGAAGGTATGTACAGCACCTTTCTATCCCTTCCCACCAGCAATGATCTGCCCACAATCCACCGAAAAAGTACAGAGTGCCATTTTTAAAATGTTTAGATTTCTATAAATTCATAATTAATCTACCACTGTCCCTAGTGTTGGAAAGTTAAATAAAATGACATTTAAATGTGTGATTTTTTTTAACCAATAATAGATCTGGGGGTAATAATATTTAGATATAAACATTGCATTTCTAGCAAAACTGTGGGCTGGGTTCCTCTGTCAAACAAAGGTAATAAAAATTCAGAATTCATCCAATGACTACATAAAAGACTACATGCACAATCTGTACAGCAGCCGCAATTATTCCTCAATAGAGCAAAGAATGCACATGCACAGAAAGTGGTGCTGTGCATGTGCAGCAATCATTCTAGAGCCCAGTGGCTGTTGGCTGGCTACACTGCATGTGTAATAAAGATGGTGGTGAAGACATGGAGGCTGGATAAAAAGTCCAGAAGAATGAAAGCTTTAGATGGACTTCACTGAAGGGTCAGCGTGTATTTCATAGATGTCACGTAGGAAGAAGCTCCAAATTTCCCCTCCAACCCAAACACCTGAAGGGAGCCCTTAACAAAATGTTTATGCTTTAGCGGCATTTAACTATATATACACATATGCACTTACAGTTTTCATAGTCATATTACACAAAGGACAATGTTCACTCCTGATGTGAAGGATTGGATATGCAGTTGATTCAACAGCTGGCTGATTGTAGGCAAATGATTTTGGGTTTTTTTGATCTAACAAGAGCAATATTCTGTTTTTCTAATCAGAGCTACTGATTGGAAATGTTCTATTATTTGACAAACTTGACTCATGTAGTCTAGATCAACAAGTCCAATCTGACATAATTGCACATGTGTCAAACAATAAAGCAATTCAAACCAAGGGCTCTCATCTGTCCTGTAGTTCACCCAATCCCTAAATTATGATTGGAAGAGCAGAATATTGTGCATGTGAGTGAGCTCTGTTTCAGACTTCCAATGGTTCAATCAGACAGGTGGCCTAGCACAAAATTTGCTATGGATTTACTCATGTGCAATCACCTTTAGTTCCCCTGCAAATTCCACAAACCTTTGTAGATTCTGCCAGTAAAATCATCTATTTTGTGATGGTATGATGGTGTTAAAATAATGCTCCACCATTCCTGAATTCAGGGGGAAGTACCTGAAAACTGGAGTTGTATTTTAAACAGGAAACAGAACCTGAGCATGTGTTCAGCAAATATGTCTGCCTTTACTTGGACAAACTAAGTGTTTTTCAACCATGGTTTCTCCAGGGGTTGCTAGGGGTTCCTTGAGCAATGAGCAGTTTGTGCCTCTCAGATCAGTTAATACTGACACCCATTACCTTTTTGGCAATCTGTAAGAGAGACTTTCTTTCCAATGCACTGCAATATAAGAGGCAGACTGACAACCACACTAATATACTGGGAGCTGAGGATATATTATTATAGCAGAGGATTCTCTGAAGACCTAAAAGTTAAAAGGGTTCCCCCATGTCCCCAAAAGTTTGAGAAACATTGAACTAAACTGTTTGGAAACCTTTCCAATGAACAGTATTTTAACCTACCTCCCATATGCCCTATTTTATTTGGAAAAATATACCATTACAAGTAGTTTTATATATTTCATGAGTCATTATATATTTCACGGACATTAAGCAAACATAGGATTCCCTCCTACCCTGGTGGTTGGGTGAAAAAGGCCAGAGAAGAAGAAAAAGAAAGGAAGAAACAAGAACATGTCACATTACTCTGTTGAGCTTCACTCACTTCATGTCAATGGACAGGTGAAACGCTTGTTTAACTTACTCTAAAAATTCATGTTCCTTTAAAAGTGACCATTTCTTCTGTAACTGTTTGTCTGTGCTGGATAAAAACTGAAGCATGACATCTAAAAAGTGGAAAACAAAAATGTAAGGCAAGTTAAAAATAGGGTTTTGTCTGTAACAACTAAAAAGACTGCAGAACTTCAACAGTCCGTTGAAACAGATTAGTTTTTAATTTTTTTACGGTCCCCCTTTTGTATTGCATTGTATATTGCTCAAACCTTGTGCACTTTTTTGGTTTCTGTTAGTTTTAAACAGAAAAGAATGGATCTTTTTTTTTTTTTTATTCTTTTTTGATTTTGGTGCAGACACACTGGAGGTCTTACAGTGTGTGTAAATGCAATGGCTGTGCACTTATATTGTATGTATGTATGTATGTATGCAGTGTATATATAAATGTATATACACGCTGTATAGTTCACAGTTATGCTAGGAATACAGCATTCCTGTTTATTTCATATATAAATATATAGTAGTAGATTGATAGACCTGATACTGAACTCAGAGGATATTTTGCATTATCTACCTCAATTTCCCTGGAAAAGGGATCAAAGAGCCTGGATAGGACCAAGCATAATTGGGTTGTTGCATAGTTGCCGTTTATTATTTAGGATTTAGGCCTGGAGTGTGGTGGAATGAATGGGTGGGACAGGCACTCCATCCCTCTTCCAGTCCAGACATTCAGAATAGCTTTGGTGCACCTGCCTGATAATAAAAGTAGGACTTGTCTTTGAGACGGGGGGGGGGGTTCCAGCCAAAAGCCAGGTTTCTCAGGTAGACGGGCTATGTGTAACCTGAATGCTGGGAGAGCCCAGGAGGTCTCCCAAAGTTTAGGTCTCAGGGACTAAAAGAGAGCCAGAAGCCAAAATTTGCAAGGGAAAACCCTGGAAGATTGCTTGCTTAGGTTGATCATGTAAATGTTGATGTAAATAAAAGTTAGGTTTTGTAAATAAAAGTGGGTACTACACCCTGAAAATAATGTGAAATCTGAAATACCTCTCTGCAGTGAGTGCCTTGGAATCGAATATTCCCTTAATATATATATTATATGTATACATACACACACATAGTTCTGAACTAATTGATAGTTGGGGCAGCAGATTCAGCAATCTGCAAATTGGGCCTGATTTAATAATGATCTCCATAACTGGAGAACATACACGATCATGGGAGAACCTGAATATTCAGGTAAACCAAGTTGACTAGATCACTCAGGTTCTCCCATGATAATCTATCATCTCCAGTCTTGGAAAGCGTTAATAAATCAGACCCAATGTGTACAGACAGCAGATATAACAGCTTGGCAGATTGGCTACTATAGAAATTTTTTTCCACTTTCCTGTAATTTTCATTAGCAGCTTCCATGTGTATTGGCCAGAAGCTCCAGCCCTAGCACACACTTACCTCTAGTCACATAGACACTCCGATGGGGATTATTAGATGCCACAAATCCATATTCCAGCAGGAGACGTTGGTTATCATGATGTCCATAGCAAATAAACACTTGGTCATATTTCCTATACGGAACTTTAGTTCTGATCTCATAACATCGGACTTCCTCATTAAATGCAGCATCCACCTGAATTATAGAAAGATGATTAATGCAGATGTTCCATAAACGTGTCCAATTACTAAATATAACAAAGGCTGTATACATTGATCAGCCACAGCAACATCCGCTGTAAAAAACATTATACTTTTTAAATAAAAAAGAATGGTTGGTATACAAGCAATGGAAATAAGCGAGATCCTACCTGCACCCCTGGGCTGTGATTCAGCAAATCTAAGAAAGGTGCCAATGCATACACATCGGGTTCAGAAGAAAAGCAGTCTCTCTTTGCGTGTTTCATATACACTGTGCGCGTATTGACTGTGCACCAAGCCCACCGTACAGCATCATAGCTCAGGATGTTTTCCATGTTCTCCTGATACAGCGGCTGCAGTGATCTTACGAAGGACAAATGTGATGAGTAGAATTCCTGAAGAATGGTCCTCTGCTGTACGGCTCTCTGTCTGATGGGTTCTGGAAGCAGGGTGACTATCTCTGGTTCCCAATATACAGGGCAGTCATAGCTGCTGGGTAAAACATCTATATATGGCTTCCATGGTGACTGGTCACCGGCATATCTCTCTGTGATTAGGAAAGTACATAATGCCAACAAAGGGGAGATAGGGGGGCACCACCTAAACAAAAGTAAAACATTTTCAGTAAACATGTAGTTTGAAATGTACTTATGCTATGAAGTAAAGTCTCCAATACAACCATGAAGGCATTCCAGTAGTAAGTAGGGAGGAGGCCCTATGTATTTCAAAGACATAAGGCCTGACTTATTAAAGCTCTC
>NC_092858.1:166035590-166111517 GCF_032062135.1 Pyxicephalus adspersus
CAGGACACTATCTACATGGAGTTTGCAGGTTCTCCCCGGTATTGTGTGGGTTTCCTGCAGGTTCTTCGGTTTCCTTCCACATCCCACACAAACATGCAGTTAGTTTAATTGGCTCCCCCCCAAATTGACCTTAGACTACGTTAATGACATATGACTTTGGTGGGGACATTAGATTGCGAGTCCCTTAGAGGGACAGCTCGTGCGTATGGACTTTGTACATCGCTGCATAAAATGTGGGTGCTATAGAAAAACTGTGTAATAATAATTATAGATTTGCCACCATTTCTCCCAATCCAGTAAATCTGTCAGTAGCTATATATACATCTGACAGATGTATCAAGGCCTCAAAAGAGAACCTGCCATGTACATATATGGTAAATAAATTACAAAATCTAAAGGTTGTCAAAAAGTAATGCAGCAAATCCTTGCTATGATTAATGATAGGCAGTAAAGAAGGAAGCAGCAGAGCTCCAGGTTGCAGGAAAGTCCAAATCTATTTGCAGAATATGTCCAAAAGCAATGGGGCTGATTGATAATAGTACTTTGGATGCCATATTTTAATGTGTATATGTATATACACACAGTATATATATGCTTGTATACATGTCAGAGTCCTCCCCAGCCCATTCTAGCTGGGTGCACCATCCGGCTGTATTTGAGTAATTACTAAAGTGTTGCATCACAATACAGGGACCATCTGGGTTAAACACTGCATATACAAATCAAGGTCTCTTTTGTGTGGATTTGTACATAGATGAAGGCAGAAGGGGCCCTGATAAATCTAAATAAGAAAACTTATAGAAAGGTCTTTGCAAACAACAAGACACTTGCAGCAAAGTGATTTATATAAGTATATTGGACAGATGATGATAAAAGTATTCAGGTTCTTCTTAATATTTAATTTCCTAATCATGCTTAGACGCTTCCAAAGATATAATCCACACCAGGTAATTAACTACACAAAACAACTAAAATGTCAAAATGCCATGCGTTTAAAAGACATTATGCTCATAGAATACTTACTTTCTGATAAAATCACCAAGGTAGCTTTTCAGGACTGTTTCGGTAGTAAGCAGACAGGACTCTGGTAAGGAAATGATCAGATCTTCTGGCTGAGAAGAAAAATGTTTAAACCATTTTAGCTTAATTTATCAAATGTAAAGTGGTTGTTTGGAGTTATGTATGTTGTATTTGTATTTTTGTATGTTCTGTAATTTAAATAAAGAAGTCTCATGAATCTACAAATTGAGAAAAATGTGTTTTCAATCCGTTAGAAAAATGTGTTTTTTAATAGGTAATGTGTAAATACTTTCAGCATTGCTAGCATGTGGAGAGTGTAAAGGTGGAACCTCAACTTCAGACACAAAATCTTTCATTTTCTATGAGTCAAATAACTAAATATAATTTATTATTAGCAGGGAATTAATTTCCAACCTGCACCAAACTTGTGCAAAGAGCATTATTATTAGGATAATAATTTGGTGTATTTTAAAGACATTTTTTTTATATTGTTTTTCCCTGCCTGTAATAAGAGATTACAATAAAAAAATGTCTTTTAAAACATCCCATTATCTACAACATAATTTTCATTAAAAGGAATAGAATGATCAAAGGAAAGGAAAACATTCAAGGATATTGTTACATTCCATGTCCTATATTTGGACTGATATCTTAGAAGTCCCAACACGTTTTGCTGGTAACGACTCCCTTCTTCAGGGGAAGTATCAGTTACCAGTGAATATTAAAACTGGTGAAGGAAGTTATAAGGGTAATCAGTAATGTATCAGTCAAAAAGAAATGCAACCAATTCAGTTGTGAAGTCAGATACTTAAGTGGGATCAGAAGATGTGGCTCCAAAAAATAAAATATGAAAGTGTTCAGTAGGATAAGGACAGGGTGCAGGAGACTTGAGTTGCTCCACACTAAATGCATTCATGCACCTGAATGCATTCATTAAAGGTGTATGTAGATATGTACAGAAATGTGGCGAGAGAGCAAGAGAAAAACATGCCAAATAGTGTAAATATATCAACCACAGACCTGCAGTAGACGTGTCGTCATCAGACCTCTACCCGTATCTAAAAAAGCAACACCAGGGTGAACCATTGCAAGTATTCATTTTCAATCTCAATGAGCATGCACCTGTAAACTTTTACCAGGGAAATGTGCCATCCTCAGCTGGCTGTCAAGGAAGCCTCTGTTCTTCAGCCACTTTCTCAGCTGAATGTACCGGATGTCACAGCTTTGATTCACTACAAGAAACAAGTATATATACGTAATGCAATACATACAAGTTACAGTGCAACTCCATTTGAAAAATGAATAGTGGGGCTGTCTGTAGGACCCAGTTAGGTATCAGCTTTCATATTGTAACCTGAGCTAAAAGTAAAAATGTAAGGTAGGGGTTTTAAAACAAACTTTTACTTTACAGGTAGTCCTCCAGTTAAGGACATCTGACATACGAACACCTCCTAGGTACAAACGAGCTTCCCTACTCGCTTGTGTGGAGGACAGAGGCTTGATGTGGGGGAAAGGGCGGTTTGCATGACTTGCAGAAGTAGTCTTTTCCATTTCTGCAACCTCTTGTAACTCCTTAATTACTAAGACAAACTCTGCAGTTGTTTCTTTTTGCATATCAAAGCACAGCTTGCTCCAGAAGTTAATGAATGTCTAGGCTCCATAAAGTGTTTTTTTTGTGCTTTATTTGTGATTAGCTCACAGTTAGAATTTTTTACAGTAACTGACACCACACTGCCTAATAATATGTTGAGACAAACATCTATTCTAATTGCATTCATTAAAATAATGTACCTGTTCCAACTTACATACAAGTTCAACTTAAGAACAAACCTACAGTCCCTATCTCGTATATAACCTAGGGACTTCCTGTATTTTAAAAGTAAAAAGCTTCAACAAGGAAGCTAGGAAATCTTTTCCTTTGCACCTCTCTGATTTAGTTTTAGATTTAGTCTTGAAAGAAAAATATGGCCCTGACAGAGATATTCTTCATAATGTATTGACATAATATAGTAAAATCAGCATTGACACCTTTTGTGGCTTTTTAGTAAACACTTTTTAGTAGATGTGGGCAACGCATTGAATCTAAATGCAAATTTTTGCTTTTTTGTTTTCAGTCTAAAAAATATATTCATATTCTGCCGGAACAATTTGGGTCAGGTGCAGTATATTGACAGTCCATATAGTGTGAAAGTGCTGCCCTAATGGAGCTGCTGTTGTATGGGAACATTGAGAGAATAGATTATAGAAGATTTTTTTCGACCTTTATAACATGTGGGAACCTCAGAAAAAAAAATTATCATCTTTAGGGAACCTCTCCTATAATTACTATATTCACAGATCACAGTACAATTGAAAATTTTGCATACCTGCCTGTGTGCAGGAAGATTATCAAAGTTGAACTAAAGCTGAATGGTGACCATTGGTGAAGATCTCAGACACAGAAAGGTTGGTCAGGGAAAATGGTAGAAAACGTAGTTACCGTTTACTCCAACAACATTATAGAACAAGAGCCTACCGAGACCTGCAGATACTTCCATGAGTTTCCGCTTCCTCCGTCGGCCTGTGCGTCCTTTTGATTTCATATTTTTTCTATTGGGTAGATGTATAGACCCTGTATAGAAGGAATAATGGCATGCCTGAAATGAAGAATAATTTATTTATATAAATATATTCCACATTTTATTACAGAACTCAGGATGAATGATTTCTTTTTAGTGGGAAAGGCAGTGGGCATTAGTGGGCAGCACATTGGCTTAGAGTTTAGCACTCTGGCCTTTGCAGTGATAGGACCCAGGTTTGACTCTTGGCCAGGACACTATCTGCATGGAGTTTGCAGATTCTCCCCATGTCTGCGTGCTTTTCCTCCGGGTACTCCTGTTTTCTCCCACGTTCCAAAAACATGTCATTAGATTTATTGGCTTCCCCCAAAAATTGACCTTAGACTGTATTAAAGACATATGACTATGGTCATCAAATTGTAAGCCCCTTAGAGGGACAGCTAGTGACATGATTATGGACTTTGTACAGCACTGCATAATGTGTTGGCGCTATATAATACTGTGTAATAATATTGAAAATAATAAGGGATCATTCCCAATAGTGTGTTGTAGAAATGCATCCAAGATGCTGCAACACACAGAACATGTATTGATGCACTTGGCTTCATTCCTAATAGCACCCAAATGTACCTTACCAGAGCGCTGTCTATTACAAGAGCAGCATGCAATGCGATGTACTGGACTGCCAAATGCATCATATAACTGTAGATGGAACAAAGATTGGAGAAGACAAAACATGCAAAGATAGTACAGAGCTGACAAACAACACAAATATCACACTGACTAATACAAACATTGTACAGGTAGTCCTCGGGTTACATACGAGATAGGGACTGTAGGTTTGTTCTTAAGTTGATTTTTTATGTAAGTTGGAACAGGTACATTGTTTTAATAAATGCAATTGGGACAGATGTTTGTCTCTACATAACTTTAGGCAGTGTGGTGTCAGTTACTGTATAAAAGTCTCACTGTGAGTTAATCACAAACAAGGCAAAAAAAAAAGACTTTATGAAGCCTAGACATTAATTGACTCCTGCAGTAAGCTGTGCTTTGATATGCAAAAAGAAACAGCTGCAGAGTTTGTCTTGGTCATTAAAGAGTTACAAAAGTGTGCAAAAGAGCTCAGTCTCAGCTGTGTTTAGCAAAAGATTTCTTCTGCAAGTCAGGCAAACCGCCCCCTCCAAGTCTCTGTGCTGCACACGAGGGAGCAGGGAAGCCCCATTGGTATCTAGAAATCCTCTGTATGTCAAATGTCCTTAACCCAGGGACTACCTGTATATCAAAACATAAAGCAATTACAACAAATAACAGAAGAGCTCTGACCTTGTTGGCTTACAATCTAATAGCTGGTTGGGTTATTATCAATCTCCATGTCAATGTTGGAGGGTTTTCTTCTTGCTTTCTGTTTGAATGCCACCTGTGACTACAACAGGAAATATCATCAATGAAAACACACTCAGCAAAACATTCTCACATAAATCCCAATCCTACTCCATTACAAAATTGGAAAAAAAGTTTCTCATAGTTTTACTTTAACTGGTGTAGATGACTTTTTTGCAGTTTTGGATCTATATAATGGATTCATTGAGCTTGCTAGCACATCTGAGTAACTGAGAAAAAGTAAATCTGTTAGCATAACGTCTACCAGCTTCTAGGATTATCTGTCTGCACTGGCCCAGCTCCTTTGCCCCTCCCATTACCAACCTGGATAACCTTTGCTGTAGCTGCCAGGAATACTATAATATCAGTTTAGAGTCTGCTGATGTCACATCCAGGATTGCAGCACCCAGCAGCAGTCTCCACCTTATCCGTCCTCTGGTTTCATATAAGGTGAGATGTACAGACTCTTCATAGAAGAAGCACGGGCGTTCCTGAAATGCAGAGCAGGTTATATAAATATATTGTGGATATGTCCATTCAAGGGAGACATTTATAGATAAAGAACATACAAGGAAACATAACATGTACAAATATTCAAAGATTGCAAAAATGAATTGCCTGGTGACAGGGTCTCTTTATGTTTATTGTATGATAGGTAATCTACACAATAGCTGTTATTACCATGTTTAGTGGTTAAAAAATAAATAAGCAAACCACCAACAATGCATATTGTACCTTAATGACAGGTTGTGTATGTTCTGATGCAATGTAGAGAGAAATATACCCGGACACAGCACATCACCATGCTGTATACACACTGCACAAGAGGAAAAGAAGCCCACATGTGAGAGACACATTTCTACTTCCGGGTTACTGCTCTAGGCGCAGGACACTATTGGTTTGCAGATATGACATCACCGACACTAGAGGTACATCCCATCTCCTTTTTCTACTCAGAGTGTCCTCAGTGCAGGAGGCGGCCATTTTCCCTATGATTTTGTTTTCATAACAATACTTCATAATACTATTTTACATTTGCTGCTGGTATTATAATAAGTACCAGTTACAGTATTATACTGAATTTATAAAAATTAAATCAGTTTTTACAGGATAATATAGCAATTACACAGTCTAAATTTATGAAGAGTCTATAGTAAATTGGCTCCATACTGCCTTACTGAGATGGGATGTCTTATAGCATGAGGTTTGTAGGTTGTGGTCCCTAGTTACACATTATGGATTTACATACAAAAAATGGTCTATGTGGAAGAAGCCCTTTAATTGCAAGGGTATGCTCACAATTCCACTTTCCCTACTACATAGGTCATTGTCCCTAGCAACCCAAACACTTTCCTTTAACAGGGGTCATTGTCCCTAGCAACCCTACACTTTCCTTATATAAGGGGTCATTGTCCTGTCGGCCCTTACTTTTCCTATCACATTGGTCATTGTCTCTTGCAATCACACACTTTACCTATTCCATGGGTTATTGTTTCTAGCGGCTAAAACACTTTTGATACCACACACTTCCAAAGCCCAAACACTTACCCTACCACATGGGTCATTGTCCCTAGATGCCCAAACACTTACCCTACCACATGGGTCATTGTCCCTAGCAGCCAAGACACTTTACGTATCACATGGGTCATTATCCCTAGCGGCCCAAACACTTTTCGTATCACATGGGTCATTGTCCTTAGCAGCCCAAACACTTTCCTTATAACATGGATCATTGTCCCTAGAAGCCCAAACACTTTCTGTTCCACATGGATCATTGTCCCTAGCGGCCAAAACACTTTCCATATCACATGGGTCATTGTCCCTAGCGGCCAAAACACTTTCCATATCACATGGGTCATTGTCCCTAGCGGCCAAAACACTTTCCATATCACACGGGTCATTGTCCCCAGCAGCCCAAACACTTTCTGTTCCACATGGATCATTGTCCCCAGCAGCCCAAACACTTTCAGTATCACACGGGTCATTGTCCCTAGATGTCCAAATATTTTCCCTATCACATGAGTCCTTGTCCGTAGCAGTCCAAACACTTTCCCTATCACATGAGTCATTGTGTCTAGCTCTTGATAACTTAAAAATAGTATAAAATAATATAACGTAAAACAGTGAGGCAAGATCACCCTTGTTTATCATTCAAAGCAATTCATTCATTAGCAAGTGGCCCCTTGTGCCCCCCCCCCATTCTAAAAGAAAACATACTATCTAGAGACCAGCAAACAGTACTGCGAAGTGTGTACAAATTTTCCATAATAGTCTCCTAAACTGATACGGGGAACTATGGCATCCTGCATATAGATTATTCAGGAGATATAATGATAAAGCACTGGACCCAGTCTACAAATACGTATCCTTGTCCTGGTGTAAAAGCTTTGTGCACTAGGATTGACAATACAGGTGCCTATGGGGATGTAGAACGTGTGCTAGGCGGGGTGCAGAACTGACCCGGACAAACCTAGAAGGTAAATAGGCACCAGCTGGAATTGTCTATTCCAAAATAATACCAAAAGGATATCAATTTTCATAGATTGAACCCCCGTTGTTGTGTAATAGATGCCCCCCCCACCAATCCTCCCATATACACCAACACGAATGTATGATGAATATTGTTTAAACGTGTGTTTTATATTATTATGATAATTTTTATTAACATTATTTTATTTTACGACCATTGCTATTTGTGTAACTTTTCCAGCATTTTGGTTAAAATTCTCTTCTTGATTTACTTTACAATACAAGTTCCTTAGTTCTCAGAATAAACAATCAAAGCAGAATTTTAATAGACCTAAACTTAAAAATGAAATAATTACCAGCAAGCAGGTTTCAGAAGGGATAGGCAAAGTCTTTTCTGCAATAAAAAAAACTTACATGCCTGTTGGCAACTTTTTTACATTTCCAACCAGTCCTCTTCCAGGTTCATACTCTTTGACCATCTTGATTGGCCTGGGTGGAATGATGTATGGTATTGCACATGTTCACTGGAGTTTATTTATTCCTTGCAGCCAGGTATGATGGGTCGTACACTGAGCTCTGCATGAACAGCTCAGTGTACATAAAAAAAAAAAGTTTGCAGACAGGTAAGTTTGTTTTATTGCAGAAAAGATATCACTTGTCTCTTATTCAATAAAGAACCTGCCTGCTTGCATTTTTTTCACTTGAGGCAAAACAAACTTACCTGCCTGTTCACATTCTTTTACAAACTATGCTAACTAAAGGTGTACATTCTCTACACGCCTCACTGCTGGAAAGAATAAACTCTGGTGCGTGGGAGTTCTTTGAATTTGCCCATGTCATTTAGGATAGCCAAAAATCCTGAACCTAGAAAAGCTGTGGGAGCAAGATGTGTTAAGTTTTTTTTCTGGTTAAAGAACCCCTGACATAAAGGCACAGCAGTAATTAAGATTTTTCATCCTGCAGAAGTTTTTAACTGTCAAGACTTTTTGGCAGTTTTGTTTGTGACCACCAGATGGCAGAATGTTCCTGAGAGACAGAAGAAGCATGGTGGGTGCAGCCTCTAGTGCATGGCTGAGCTCCTGCTTGCTTTGCTGGGTGGAGCTGACAATTATAGACCTTCCCATGCAATATCAGTTTCTTGCAGAAGGTAGCTGAGTTCCATAGACTGTACATCACTTGCAGGACTGCACAATGTCTGGTGTAAGGGTAGCAGTGGTCACAGGCAGCAATAAAGGAATAGGTTTGGCTATAGTCAGGGCATTGTGTAAGAAATTCCAAGGAGATGTCTATCTAACAGCCAGGAACCCCCAGCTGGGAGAAGAAGCTGTGCAGGCCCTGAAGGAAAAGGAAGGACTGTCCCCATTATTCCACCAACTGGACATCAATGACCTGAACAGCATCCGGGCTCTGCGTGACTTCCTAAAGGAAAAATATGGAGGACTGGATGTGCTGATCAATAATGCCGGCATTGCATTCAAAGGTGAGTCCTGCATGAATCTGACGCAGTATAGATGGATGAATATCAATGGAAGAAAAACTGCAACACTCAGGGCAATTCAAATAGTATTCTGATACCTGGTGCTGTATTTAGGGATCTGTAAATATTTACACATCTTGTGCACTAATAAAAAATAGAAAATATCAACTTTAAACAATCAAAAAAGTGGCAGCTGACTTGTTTTTAAGGATGCAAGCTCTCAGACTGTCATGCTGATCCTTTAACTGCTCGCTACTGACCTGGAACAAGCATGCAGCGGAGAAGTCTGAAGAGTCTAAACACCGGTCTTGCATGTTTGTTCCAAGTCGTTTCTTCCTGGATGGTAAACCTAATGCCTGCACCAACATAGCAATGGTTTTTGCATTTCTGTCCTTGCAGGTTTCCATTCAGGATTCATTGGTTTTGGTAATGTGCCAACTGCCCATGCACCTAAATGATAGCATAACCCCGTTACTGAATAATTAGGGGACTGTATAGGAGAGTGGATACCGTGATGTGCTACAATTTACTCTACTTGTGTAATCTGCAAGACTAGGGATCAAAAATACCTAAACTGTGATCTAATAACAATCAGCCCTGAGTGCCAAAACCAGCATAGACAATTGTTTCCATTTCCAATACATTACACAGTCTGCTAATCCAAATTCTGCAGAAAGAAATCAAGTGCAAATGTAGTACCCAGGTGACAATTATTTGGTGTAGAAGTATTAGGATTGAGCAATGCATAAGGAAGCACATAGACCCGGTTATGTCACAGGGTGTTTTACTGTCATTAGAATAATAATGGGAAGATACAAATGAACCAGGGAAAAAATATAAAGATCTCAACCTTTAGCTGTACTTTGTAGACCTCCTTACCCCATGGAAAACTACAGAAGGTGAATGTTTCCAGCACTGGCAAAGTGTTAATGGTCTGTTAGGTACACTTTAACTCACATATTAACTGAATAGGGTTAAAGGTATTCAGCATTTGGTGTATGCATCTGCTTACTGCAAGTCAACTACTGAAAACAAAGTCTTACAACCGTTGGTACGTAGAAGGTAAAATGATGCTAGCTATGTAGTAAGGTTACCTTCATAGAACAAATGCTTGCAATCCAATGAGTCAACTTTAACAAAATGCTTCCATCGTGAAAGTAGAAAAACAGACAATGCATGCGGTGAGTCTGCAAGAAATACCTTTAATCTTTTTCTTGTTTATATGTAAGTAATAATTATCAATCATCCTGATATTTACTTATTATAGAAAGCAGAGACATTACATTCACCAGTTACATTCACTCAGATCTTTTCCTGGACAGCTGCAGCTCATTGCACTACTCCACCTAATGCTGACATTACCCGACTCTCTCCTCTACAATCTATCATGATTGCTGCAGCCAGACTCATCCATCCTTCCCTCCGCTCCTCTTCTGCTGCATCTCTTTGTAGTTCTCTCCATTGGCTTCCATTTCACCTTAGAATCAAATTCATCTCCTGTGTTTTGCCTTCAAATCCCTACACAGTTCTTGTCCCACTTACCTTTCTGACCTGATAGAAAAAAAAACGACCTCAGCCGCTCTCTTTGCTCCTCCAATGACCTACTTATGACTTCCTCACTCATAACCTCATCACACGCATGGATACAAGACTTATCTAGAGCTGCCCCGACTCTCTAGAATGGTCTTCCTTGTCCTATTCAGCTTGCTCCTACTTTCTGCTCATTTCATCTCCCCTCCTATTGTGTGAGACTTCCCCTACTTTTAGATTGTAAGCTCTTCGGGGCAGGGTCCTCTCCTCCTCCTGTGTCACTGTCTGTATCTGTCTGTCTATTGCAACCCCTGTTTATTGTACAGCACTATGTAATATGTTGGCACTATATAAATCCTGTTTAATATTATACCCCTTTCCTCCAGTACAGGGGTGTCAAACTCAAATACACAGAGGGCCGAAATTAATTAAATTAACTCAGACCAAGTTGGGGGCCAAACTTGAAATTTATATAAAAAAATAGAAAGTAATTCCTTCGAATTAAATATAAAACATTTTTATATGAGAACAAAGAGTTATTTCTTAACATGCAATCTGGAACAAGAAATACTTGGCAATGCAATGTAAGCACTAATTGGCCCCTAGCTATAGTTCTTGAATAGATTTGAATAAAGATGGCATGACACAAATGAATGTTACACATGTATAAATTATGTGCTCATATCTGATATCTTCAAAACTCTTGTTAGAAAAAGAAAGTTATTTACAAAAGAGACAGAAAAGAGTGACATCTCTTTTTGATGGTTTCACACGTTTCACACAGTACTTTATTTTTGGTTTCCTGCACATCTGAGTAATTTTATTTCTCCTGCTGTGAGCTAGGAATAGCGACCGGTCTCAGAGGAGAAACAGAAGACAAGTGATGCTGGGACTTCAAAACTGCCCAATGCATAAGCAGACGGCTGTTCCATAGACGCGAGTGATGCCGGGGATGCAGTTCCTGGCATTACTTGCGTCTATAGAGCTCTGTGGACCCGAGTGATGCCGTGAGTTTTGGTAGCGGCATCAATCGCTGCAGAAGGCATTGGGGGGCAGGCGGGCCAGATGCCATTCATTTTCCCAAATCCTTGGGGGGCCAAACAAAATGACCTTGCGGGCCAGAGTTTGGCACCCCTTCTCTAGTACAACCTTTCATCCAATATCCAGGAGCTCAGGGTAGGAAATGATCAGTGTAGTGGGTCTGGCATAGGCCTATAGGTATTTGTATTTGCTATTTGGCTCTGTTGTTGACCTTTTGCTCCATCCAGATCGTGTTTGCATTCCTATGCTGTCATTAGCGAAATAAATCAAAATATGTGCAAGGGAACATTCCCTCCTTGAACATGAATAAATACTGAAATTACACCCATCACTAAGAAAAAACCCCAACAAGAAACAATAATGATTCATACTTTTTTATAATAAAATCTAATGTGAAGAATAGGTGAAACTTTGTGCAAATACACACTGTAAGAAATTGTACAATGTTATATTAAGGGATTAATATCTCGATTCCTTATTCTGCCATGGTAAACTATGGTATTTGGTATGGTATGAAAATCCATCTAGTTTACCATTGTGGAACATTGTTATCCAACTGACCCCCTGTGGATTTATGTGAATACAAACCAATGCAAGAAAGGAAATGCCCCAAGGATTGTAGCTATGGAATCTCACAAAACACTGCCGTCCCGATAGGCTTGCCAACAAAGATCTACATGGGCACATGAGTATATAAACCACAATGTTACAGTTAATGAAATTATTTGGTTTACATTTCACAGATTAGCAGTAATTTTATAGACACTGGTAAATCAGTGCAACAACAGTCTGTCTTTTTAATAGTTTTTAATTTGCTTAGTACACAGAAGACTGTTTTATTCATGGTTTATCTTTAACAAATACAAAAACAATAAAATGATTTACTGTGACATATTGGCTGTTTGCTCTAAAAATAAAATATAAAAAAACGAGAAAAAAGAGAAAATGTAACTTTTTAGAGCACTTCAGGGGAGAGTGATAATCTTTTGTTCACTGGACCAGTGTTTCTCAGTGTTTCCCTTTTAATATGGGGAAATCCTTGAGATAACTTTCAGGTCTTCAGCGATCCTTTTCTATATTTATTACTATTTTTCTATTTATCTACAGCTCACGGTATAGTAGTGTGGATATCATTAGACAGGTTTACTCTTACATTACTGGTCATTGGGAAGAATATCATCATTACATTACCAAAAAGATCATTGGGGTCGCTTAAACTGACCGGAGAGTTACAAATTGGTCATAGCTCAAAGAACCTCTAACAATCTCTGGAGAAACCCTGGTTGAGAAACACTGTACTATTCATTTGATGATGCTAAACTTTATTGGGTAGGGATGTGGAACAGCTACCTGCTTGCTCTTCCTCTTTGTCCAATCAGCTTTGGGTACCCGTACCCCAATTGGGGAGGTTCTTGGTTTTGAAATTGCCTCTGTGCCTCTAAATAGACTGGTTCTGATTGATGGGTCAAGGTTAGGATTTTGGACACCAGCGCATTCCCCTGGGGGTATGTGTCCGTATAAACATTTAGTTGGACATGGGCATGCAATTCTTTATCTGCATGCAGCACATATTAGTTCATGCCTTTAGAAGGAATAATCCTTATCTCCCCTACTAATATTTTGTATTTTACATCAGGGCAACACAATGAAATCAGAAAGTAAGTTATTTCAGCCCAGGAGCAGAACCTGTGCAAGTTGGAAGGAAGGGCTGGAGGTCAGATTCAGATCTTTCTGTGTTGGTTTGAGGGATTGAATTTACCTTCTATATATGATTTCCTTTAGATGATTTCTATTTTTTTTTTAGGTTAAGTTTTTAATTGGTAAAAATTTGAACAACTTACATAAATACTACTAACAAATATGATTTTTTTTTTTTCCAGTTGCTGACACAACCCCTTTTGGCACCCAAGCTGAGGTTACTCTCAGAACCAACTTTTTTGCCACCCGTGACATCTGCAATGAGCTTCTCCCACTCATTAAACCCAATGGTAAGTTCTTGTGTAAGGTTTGTGGAATATTAAAGGAATAACTATTTGGTAGGGCACAATTATAAAAGAAAAATACTATGGTATCTCAGCATTTATTACAACTCAAAAGAAGTGAGCCAACAAAGACGTGGAGATATAACTGATATCACAACACTTTTTTTTCTGCCATATTTGCATACTACATTCATATAGGCCCATTTCTCCTACATCAGGGGTCAGCAAAGTTTTATGGCCATTAGGCCATTTATGGGGTGGGCGGAAGCACACTAGGCCGGTCCCGCCCTAATGTCCTGGCCACCACCAGGGAACTCCCTCTGAAGTGAAATTTGTCTCCTCTGTATGCATTGCAGAGGAGCGGGATTTACCTTCAGGGAGCTTTCCCTCTATACCGCGCCAGCGGAAGTATCAATGCCGGACGCAGTAAATAGGGGATTTGCTGCGGGTTGCCGGCCGGCATTGGGCCGGATCGGCCAGGGGGCGTTAGGCCGGAACGAACTACCGGCTAGGCCGTATCTGGCCTAAAGGCCGGAGTTTGCCAACCCCTGTCCTACATAGTAATTTCACAGCTTCTTTTACAAAGGATTTATAACAAAAAGAGTTTTATGGGATTTATTGCAATATCGCTTAATACCAAAAAGCAGGCTGCTGTAATCGGTAGAAAGAATAGGAAGAAATCACATGTTAACTTTACTGGTCCCGAGACTAGGTTCTCTACCCAGCTTTTTTTCTTTCTTTGCAAGAACAATAAATTGCATTGTACTTCTCAAACCTAAGAAGCCAGTGGAGTTGAATTCTCATTTATGAACCCCATTGCTATTGTATGGCATACAGCTGATTATTGTTTAGCATTGCTCCCAGTTTTTATACCTGAATTATAGAGCACCTTCCCCGATCCTATTCATATAAGGAGTGTTTAGTCCTTTCCTGTTTTTCTATGACTTTGCTCTGATTACCCACCACCTCCCCGAGGCCTTTACCCAGCCTTCCCAATATGTGTGCCTGGGTCAGCCTAAGGATTCACTACGGTTATCCAGGCAGAGACAAGCCACTTCAGTGGGATATCATTACAGGTTCAGGGGGACTCTGCTGCTGAATAATTAGACATTATACTTAAAGCAGTTAAGCTAGTCAAGTTACCATATGAACAAAAGCTTGCATAACTAAAAGGTCTACTTTAATGCTGATCATTAAGAAAAAGGTATTTTAATACGCAGTGCATTGCTGCTTTCTTCATATAGGGGTGCATATCCACAGACTAGTAAGAGCGCCCATGCCGCCCCCTGTCCACCACCCAAAAGACCTAAAATGGGTACACAAGTGTCAGAAATTGAGCCATGGAAGAAGATGGCCTTGTCTTGATCATGTGGTTAGTTGGGTGCATGGATGTCTTTTAGCTGGGAAAGAGACGGCAGCACGGAAAGCAGACCTGTGAAAAAAATGTAAATTTAAGGATCTGCTAATAATGTCTTGGTGCTTCATTCTGCAGGAAACCAGAAGAGTATTCTTTAAGGGATATTTTAGGCATATAACATTTATACCACACAATTGTTTTAAAAAGGTTTATAACATCATTTTTTTTAAAACATTTACAGAGTAAAATAACATTTTACATCAAAAACGAACACATCAAACAACTGATGATAGTTGGTTAATTCCCAATGAAACTTTGGACATCTCATTCGCTTCCTCAGGAAATACCCATGAGACCTAAAGGTTTTTATCAATGGATTCCCAATGTGTAAAACATTCATGGAAAATATACATATCACAAAAAACAGAAACCAAAACAAATTACACATACTAAACCAATTTTCTATTGGGATATAGTCGATCAGCATTAACTCCTCTCTCAGCACATCATGGAAACTCCCACCAAATACACTATTGGAGCTTTCACCCAGTAATAGACATGGAAGGAAGCAAATTTGCCACCAAATCAGCAACTATCAACTAAAAATCAAAAGCAGTGTTTTACTAATTACTTTTAATTATTACTGGGTATAAGCTCCAATTGTGTATTTGGTGAGAGCTTCAATGAAGTGCTGAGAGAGGAGGAAATATTATATGACTATATCCCAATAGAAAATTGGTTTAGTATGTGTATTAGTTTTAGTTTCTGTTTTTTGTGAAATGTATATGTTCTATGAAGAATGTTTTACAAATTGGGAATCCATTGATAAAAACCTTTAGGTCTCATGGTATTTTCCTGAGGAAGCAAATGAGATGTCTGTGAGACGTGTTGAAAAATATTTCCTTTTGTAAGTAACCAACTATCATCAGTTGTTTGATAAGTGTTCTTTTTTGTTGTAAATTGTAATTTTATGTAATTTAAAAAAAAATTGATGTTACAAACCTTTTTTAAAATAATTGTGTGGTCAAAGTAATATTTGCCAAAAACGTCACTCTTTTGACTTCTATATTTACACGGTGGGATGTGGCATAAGTAATAATCTAATTGGTGAAGCAACAGTTTACTGTTTTCTGCAGGACACCGTCACAGTGCACCCTATGTGTCAGTTAGTTAAGGCTTTTGGTGGCATTAGGAAAGTGATTTTAGTGTTTTCAGTACACATGATAATTAACATGACATGAAAATGACTAGGAATATCCTCTGATTAAACCCTATACCATTCCTCTGTTTTGTTCATTGTCTTCTAACAGGCCGAGTGGTAAATGTGTCCAGTATGGTCAGCCCCAGGGCTCTGGCTCAGTGCAGCACCGAGTTACAGGAAAGATTCCGCAGTGACACCATTACTGAAGAAGAGCTGGCGAAGCTTATGGAGAAATTTGTGGAAGATGCCAAGAACGGAGTCCACCAGGAAAAAGGCTGGCCAAACACTGCCTATGGGGTATCCAAAATAGGAGTGACCGTGCTGTCCAGGATCCAGGCACGTCGGCTGAAGGAGACCCGGAAAGGAGAGGGCATCATCCTCAATGCCTGCTGCCCGGGATGGGTGAGGACCGATATGGCTGGTCCCAATGCTCCCAAGACTCCTGATGAAGGTGCTGAGACCCCAGTCTATCTCGCTCTTCTACCAGAGTCTGTGGATTCACCATATGGTGAATTTGTCAGTGAGAAGAAAGTAGTGCCCTGGTAGATGCCAATTCTGAATATATTTAGGTGAATTGTTAAATGTGTCCTTTTAATCTTTAATAGGCCTTAAAAAAAATTGTTTGGAACAGTCATTTTCTTTAGGGATGGGGTTTATGGGATAAACAGTCTTTAGCTCATTAGCTTCCACGGTAGAGGTTTGTTTGGTCTGATCTGAAATATGGTCAGTTTTGGAGGACATAGCTGTAGTTATTTCTTGGTGTTTCTGGTGGGGGATTTTTCCTAACCCAGCTGACTTCATAAAAAGGCTCAGACAGCACATAGCCCTCTGCTCTTCCATGGAAGGTAATGAGTTTACGGCTGTATATCATATAACTGCTTCTCTCTGTGGGAACCGCTTCAGTCTGTGAAAACACTTGTTAATATTGATGTGAATTAACTTGCCTTGCCTCTACCTTTTTGTAGAAATAAATAATTTACTAGAACTGTGACTTTTTTGTATTTTTCATGCCATAAAACTTGATTTCATGGACAAAGATCACAATTGAAAACACGTTTAGCTTTTTTAATAACACTTTACAGTCCCTAGTGTGCCCAATCCCCAAATGACCAATGAGAACTTTGAGTTTTCTTTAAATGCAAAATCAAAAACAAGACTTTAGTGTTTTATTAGTTTAATGGCAATACATTATTGTGTGCCGTGGTGCCAATTGGACCTCACAAACCTGAAGAATGTGTGTACATGCTTCAATGATCACATTAGCAATATGTTATTATCATTATTATAAATTCATAAAGCACTGACATTTTCTGCAATGCTTCCCAGAACCTGGCGGACCTGCCAAAGTGAACAGTTCTAAAACTTTATACAGACCTTCCACATCTCATAACACCCCTTAGATTGTAAGCTTATCTGAGCAGAATCCTCTCTTCCTGTGTCACTGTCTGTATGTCTATCATTTGCAACCCCTTTTTTTGGATAGCGCTGCATAATATGTTGGTGCTATACAAATACTGTTTATTAATAATTACCAGCCATTTATTTCTACTACTGGCCAATGATGCAGGATATTTTTCCCCCCCCCCCACTGATCACCAACAAGTTTTACCTTTTGATTAGCAATGAGCACCATGGTACACATTTCTAAATGATGTGCTCTGTACACTGTGTTGTATGTTACATACTTCTGACCCCTGCACTCTGTATGGCATATCATTGGTCATGTAGAACTGACTGATGCATTCTGTAAGCTGAGCTGTACACTACATACAAAAAAATGAGCAAAAATTAAAACGTGCTTGGACTGCAGAAATAACCAGGTTCGAAGACTACTAGATGTAAGTCGGCTAGCACTGTATCACCAGTTTGGGTTTTCAGCCATAATTGGTCCATCCCCCCACCCGTTCAAGTATTTTAAATTTTAATCTGCATTAGTTAATTGCTAGTTGCTGGTACTATATTTTTGTATATTTTTTTTATACAGCAAAGGTTGTTTGTCTTGTATAGTTTTTCCAACATTTTAATAATAAAAATCCCTTCCTGGTTTTCTGTATACTAACCATTTTCCCCAGCTCCCCAGATTGAAAAATGTTGCTTTTAAGGCATAATTAAAATACCTTTTTAGCAGTCTGGGTAAGTTTTAAAATGTTCTTGTTCATACCTTCTAGTAGTTCTCTTTCTTACCTCTAGATGGCAGGAGCAGGGAGGTGGCTAAGTATCCCAGGTTCGATTCCTGGGTAAGACACCTGTATGCAGTTTGTATGTTCCCCAAAAAACAAAACTGGCCTTGAAATATGGCACAGACATATGACTATGCTAAGGATATTAGATCATGAGCTCCTTTGAAGGACAGGTAGTAACATGAATATGGAGAATGCTGTGTAATGAGTCAGGATAAATACATAATAATAATAATAATAATAATATTGTTATCAGGAGACAGAAGCAGCATTGTAGTTACGGCCTCTAGTGTTTGGCTCAGTTCCTTCTTGTTTGTTGGGTGGAGCTGATAGTCCTAGAACTTTCTATACAACATCGACTGCTTGCAAAAAACAATCCATAGACTGCACAATGTCTGGTGTAAGGGTAGCAGTGGTCACAGGCAGCAATAAAGGAATAGGTTTGGCTATAGTCAGGGCATTGTGTAAGCAATTCCAAGGAGATGTCTATCTAACAGCCAGGAACCCCCAGCTGGGAGAAGACGCTGTGCGGGCCCTGAAGGAAAAGGAAGGACTGTCCCCATTATTCCACCAACTGGACATCAATGACCTGAACAGCATCCGGGCTCTGCGCAACTTCCTAAAGAATAAGTATGGAGGTCTGGATGTGCTGATCAATAATGCCGGCATTGGATTCAAAGGTGAGTCCTGCATGGGTCTGACACTGTACAGAAGATCTAATTATCACTAAATGGCATTTTGCAACAGGTGCAATAAAGGAAGAATCCCCCTGGGGCTGTATATATATAATTTATTATTATCATGATCTATTTATGCTTTATATCACAAAGGTACCTTTAGAAAGATTATAAAACCTTAGAACAAAGTGTATTTATTTCTTAATATATTTTTATAACTCATTCAGCCTCTTCTTTTACATTTTTGTCTTTACCATGTTGCATGCATGCTTGTGTTCTTGGTTAGCACCAAAAAAAAAAAAAATTATAGCAAAAGCATATTTCTATTTCCTTTATAATATTAAACAAATCACAGAATCAAATTTGCACTTTTGATAAATATAAACTACCTAGGTTTCCAGATCAAAGAACATTTGCTTACAGTAATGACAATGGAAACCCAGATCTGTTTTAGCATGCTCATGATCCTTAAATCACAAGTTTGGAACACCTCCCATCACCCGGTTCTGTTGTGTGTTTGGATGCAAAAGCTTCCCTATCTCAGCCCATGGAGGAAGGGACATTGTTACCATGGATGACCTCCTACCAGCTTCTTTAATTCTCGCTCATTTGAATATAATTCCTCTTGCTTTGAGTATTGTTGTGCTTTATAAATACAATAATATGATACAGTCGTTAACGCTTTATAAACGGAACTCTGAAACAATGAAAATGTAACATATAACCCCTAACAACTGCATAGAACTAAAGCTTGCAATCAAATCGGTTATAGAAATATTTTTAACATTCAGTAGAAAACAGGCAATGCTAGCAAAATGTTACAATCACAAGAAATGTCCTTTCTAATGTGTATATAGTAATGCTTGTTCAACAACTCAAAGTTTTTATTTATTATTTATTAATTTAGCTTCATCTCATCTAAGTGAAAAGTCACTTTGCAAAGTGAACATGCTAAATTGTTTAATTCAATCAATTTGGGGTATTTTACACCTTTTTACAGTTATTTAGACTAAAGGAGGTGGAGAGGTTTATTTTTTTTTAACTTCTGGAGACTCCAGTAGTGAAAAATTGGCCATGTAGGGTTTCACCCGTGGCTGTCTAAAGGGAATGAATAGGAATGGTAGAGAGTGGTTTAGTATGCCTGCTGCCGCCCGCTTTAAAATGTTGGTTTATTAGGATGAGCAATTGGGCCATCCAAGTAGCTGACAAGGTGCCAACCACCAGGAGCTGCCCAATAACCTCTGTTACCCCCACTTGTCTTAACAAACCCTAAAATGTACAATAAAACCCTCCCCTGCTTGCATGTTTGATGTGCCCCATCCAGCCAGTGCTAGACTGAAAGATGCATGTAGATGCCATACTGTGTCCTGCATAGCAATCCTGCTGCAGCTGAATTCTCTGCATCAATGGGAGTGGTAGTGGCAAGGACCTATATGTTGGCACCATTAGACCCACCAATGCAGAATAAGCTACCTGCCACCCTCACTACATAAAGTTTCAGTTACTTGTTTGCGTCATACATGCACAGGGCTTTAATATTTTGTATTTCTCATCATTCATTTTGTGCTTTATGCAATAAGCAAATCTATCCATCATTCTTCCTTCTGTCAGAAGACCTTATTGTCCCATCCACACTCAACATGTTCATTGTTCTTTTAATGATATAAAACATCGATCGCCAACATTTCAGACTTCACAGACTACTAAACTCATTATTTTAAATCCTGCGGACCATTCATATAAATTTTTGTAAAAAGATAAATACATTTGTAAAATAATGATCTTCCTAATGGTGCTGACAAGGAGGTTCTGATTCATTGATCAGCTAATGGCTAAGTGGAGTATTACTATTGTTTCTATTATCATTAGTTGCATTATCTTTGGTATTACTAAAGAAATTCAAAATATTTGTTTGGTTTTTCTCACTCATTTTGGGTTTATTTCATTCCAATCTAAGACCAAACAAGAAATGATAGTTATCAACATCAAATTATGTGATGCCATTAAATGTAACAGTAAAGAAAATACACAGCTAAGGTCATACTTACCTAAAAGAGCATCTGAGAAATAAACAAAAAAAATAAAACAATCGGATGAGAATCGGTATTGGCGGAGCGGGGTGACTGTTGTAATGGTGGAAACAATACTGAAGCGTACGGCTCGGCAATGGTTCCCTCATACAACATAGGAATACACTGACGTCACGCTGCGCCTCCTTTGTTTTTCCGTCTCTAGTACAGCTCGTGAATTTAGTGCAATATAAAGGCGAAAATTGTCATCCAGAATATAGGAATTTATTGTATTATTACTTTTTTTATTAATAATAAAACATAAAAATTGCAAATAATGTCCAAATTTTTCTGTGGACCACCAAAAGTTTCTCATGGACCACCCGTTGGTGACCACTGATCTAGAAGTATAGTTTGTGGGCAAATCATTATTCAAATTTTTCCTTACACATTTGTGGCCAGGTTTGTAAAAAAGGAAGACTAGTTTTGATGGTTGTGGAATTGTGAAGAATTGTTTCCTAACTAGGGTTCCCCCAGAGATTGTTAGGGGTTCTTTAAGAAATAAATAATTTGTGTCTCTTGGGTTATTTACCACTTACACAAATGATCTTTTTTGGGTGTAAGGGTGACATTCTTCCCAAAGGTCAGCAATGTGAGGCATTCTTCCAAATTACCACCACGCTATTGTATTGTTAGTGGTGGATATTCTTATTATTGTAAGGGGTTTCCTAAAGCTACATACACATGTGCAATCTTTCACGATCCTTTCCAACGACAAATGACTGCACGATGCATGAAGGAGCTGTACATACAGCACAGTTCTGCTCTATGGAAAAAGGAGGGAGGAGTGCGATAGAGTAGCACCCCGCTGTGCTCTCTTCCCTCCATTTGCATTACGATCGTTCGTCGACAAGAACCATTGCACGTGTGTACGTAGCCTAAGATCTGAATGTTATTTCAAGGCCTCCCCATGTTGAAAAGGTTGACAATGACTGTTGCATAGCATGGTCTTTTCAAATTATTAGCGTGGAAGCTCTAAAAGAACATCGTTTACTCAATCCCTGGAGTAACATGTTCAGGGAAAGTGCTTTGTTCAGTTGTGTAGTAGAGGTATGACCTCCTTTGGTAGAATAGTTTGTTTGCAGCATCACAATTTCCAATATGCTGGACTTTCTAGATATCCTAAGAAATGCAGCGAGAATACCCCCTGCCATGTCCCTAGGTACACCAACCATAAAAAATGAATACAAAAACATGATTGGTTAAACCATCATCATCTTTTTTATATCACTACCTAATTCTGTCTTTTCCAAATACGGAGACTGAAGGCAAGGATTGGTGCAATATAACACTTTAGTAGTTGAAAGACATACTGTGTGTGTGTGTGTGTATATATATATATATATATATATATATATATATATACACACACACACACACACACACATCAAAGCAAAAGAGGGACAAAAGGATTTGGTTACAGTAGAGGGACATTTGGGAGGTATGAACATCCAATCCAAGAGAACACTTACCGTACTCACGCCTTTCATGTTCTTTCTCAAAAAATGTTCCCTTTTTGGAACATGAAAAATGAACATGCAAAAAGTCATTGGGGCTTTGTTCCAAAAATATGTTGCAGATATATACAACCAAAAAAGGAGGGCTGAGAAGGAAAGAGGGACAGAGGGACTTGGATGTGGACAGTTCCTACTAATCAGGGACATTTGTTATCCAGACTAGTATCCTTGTTATCCCTGTCCATTTGCAACTTGGTGAATGAATAACCCAGAACAAGCATTCAGCTAGAGATATGTTATGACACCTGATTAGTATTAAAGGACAATCATTTAGCCTTATTGAAAGGCTCTCCACCCCTCTATATATTGGCATTCCAAAACCATGCAGTTAGTTTAGTTGGCTTCCCCCTTTAATGGTCCCTTGACTGTATTAAAGACATATGACTATGGTAGGGACATTAAATTGTGAACCCCTTGAAGCGATAGCTAGTGACATATGGACTATGGACTTTGTACAGCGCTGCATAATATGTAGGCGCTTTATAAATAATGTGTACAAAAAGTTCTTAACACTCCAAAAAAGCTCTTTCTATCCAGAAAGTTTGCACACACTTTAATCTTCTTGATATTATCATCAGAATAAATTAGAACCTGTCGGTATAGGAATAGTTCTCATAATCTTTCAACTGGAACCAAGAACTAAAATGAAAATTGCACATAGAATGCAGTCTGCCTAGAAATAGGTGTTTGCATATACAATAGTGCATAACACATGCATGTTGGTGAACGTTTAACATGCATTGTGGTATTTTCTTTCTTCATACTGATTACAGTACAGCACAAACCAACAAACTGCATTGTAAACTAAAACCATAAGACATTTGGCAAGCTGCCTTGTTCTGTACAAGGCTGAAGTGAACAAAAACTAATACAGCAGGAGTCCCTCCTAACCCATTTTTACCTGTTAACCCTGCCAAAAGATCCATGTTTGTTTTTAGCTACCTTTAATGGGGTAACAATACTGTCCTGCAGTGAAATCATGTAACATTTTACCCAGTGGACAGAGTTGTCTATTTCTAAACATTCACTGTTCACTTTCTCAGTGATATTTTTGATCATTACCGTGATAAATTTTGAATATTGAGATCGACTATAAGTATTTAACGCACCGACAAACCATTGCAAGCATATAATTTATTCCAACCCCTATAGCAGTCACTTTTGCAGGATAACTTGTTCTGCAGGTAACAGTAGAAAAGAAAATGAAAAAAAAAAAAATCACGTGCTGAAAAAACACACTACAAGTATAAACCCCTTGCAGTATCCACAGTAAAACCAATGTTTTGGCAATGGATACACTTTTGGGTTTGTGTGTATATGAGAGTTGATACGTTACTGTATCACAAACACATTGTTGGTATTGACAATATTAACTGAAAGTAGCAGTAAATTGCTTTGGGTCTATTTGAAGTAATTTATTTACCCTTACAGACCAGGATATATTAAAATAAATTTATCCCCCACTACTTCCCACCACTCCATATCCCCCTTCTTGTTGTGTGTTCCTTCCCCCATCTCCTAGATTTTAAGCTCTTCGGGGCAGGATCCTCTCCTCCTCCTGTGTAACTGTCTGTATCTGTCATTTGCAACCCCTATTTATTGTACAGCGCTGCGTATAATTTTGGTGTTATATAAGTCCTGTTTATTAATAATAATAATAAGGTTATTAATAATGATAACCCCCACAAAATATAATAGATTGCACCTTAATAGTCCTCCAGTGGTGTAGTATCAATTCAATACAAATTTAAACCCCCCCCAAGTCAACTAGCCACATTTAGACACAAGGACACCATGTAAATTCACAGCAAAGTGTAGAGACATGGAATGGAGTTTTTAAAAGTAATTTGCTATTTGTTAGCAAATGTTTTCAATCCTGGACCAGACCCATTCCAGGTTTGCTGAATCACCCAGGTTCACTGATGAAAGTGTATCCTCTCTAGCCTTTGATAGCTTTAATAAATCAGGCCCATGGATGGGAAATATAGGTACCTGTATATTAAATTAGGATGCCACTGAAAATGGTACACACAGATGTATTAAATGTGAACATTTCCTGAAAAAGTAATGCTGTATGTGCTAATAAAGTTCCTATTTTAAAATTTCCAGCTGCTGACACAACCCCATTCGGCACACAAGCTGAAGTAACACTGAAGACCAACTTTTTTGCCACAAGAGATATTTGTCATGAGTTGCTGCCTCTCATTAAACCAAATGGTAAGTTGGAATTTGTCCTATATGCCTTCTCCTGGTTTTATTTGTCTCCAGATGTCACTGATGTCAGTGTTGGAACCATGTGTAATTGATGTAACCAGAAATAAAAACTTGCAAGAAGAACTTATGTACAATATATCCTGTGTAACAGTGGTTGACAACCTTTTTGGACCTACGGACCACTAAATGCAGGGACTCTGGACCGCACATGAGAGAGTGGTGTGTCCCATGATACCAAAAACCGACCAGAGACACAACCTGCCCACCACCCTGAGCCTACAATCTGATATGGTCTGCAGCTTTGACTGGTGCGTCCCCCAATGGGGTCTTTCTCCTGACCCTGCTGGGGGGCAAACCGGCAAGAGCCGTGGACTACCAGAATATTCTTGCGGACCACTGGTTGGCGACTATTGCTGTAAAAAATGTTATTTTACATTGATATCCTATCTATTTTACAACAATTTACACCATTTGCAATGTTAATCAGCTGGATTATAACCAAGCAAGGCCCTTGGTAGTCTATCAGCTTTACTGACAACGTCAATACTACAGAGTATGGCAAACCTTGCTGGGACCAGGCCCCTGGATGGTCACTGACCCCTAGGCTTTTACTTAGGGCTTATCACCATACTTATAGCTTATCACCTTGTGGGTGACCCAGTCCTGAATGCAAAACTTGACACCTGTTCCCGTCTCCTTGCACCATGGTGATTGGATTTGGTCATTAGAACAAAGTGGTTTCACAAACTTTCATTCCTTCTATGTTGTTTATGGACAATTATCAAAAATTGGCACCTGCTATCCCAGGCACTATTTTTTCCCTGCATGGACAATTAGAATTTTTCCTGGTTATCGGATTTAGGTGATTGCATTACCCATCTAAGTATAAATGGTAGGATCAAATTAATAAAGCTGGGAAAGCTGCTTATATGAGTTGTGAAATGTCTTTCATATTACATAGCAAGACCAGACGAACATTCTAAGGCAGTGCAAATATAATCAAAGTAGCAGTAATAGTGAGCAAAGTACAAACAGATGGCAGCACACATGCAGTAAAACAGCAAATACAAAAGCAAACAAGAAAAAAAAAAAGAAATGGAATTATAATATCGGAGAGGAACCAGACAGGTAGGTCTGAGGGTAGATACAGGATTACAAAGAGACCCAGAAGGCAAAGGTAAAGATTGGCCAAGGATTGAAAATCCAAATTGTAAAATCTGAGGCTGCTTTCATTACTGATAACAATGGTAAAACATTTAAACTAATTATGTGTGCTGTATCCTGACTTGAACTAACTGGCTTCCAAATTGTACTTATTATTATTGTATTTATAATATATTTATTATTACACAGCGCCAACATATTATGCAGTGCTGTATAACTCCATAGTCATGTCATTAGCCGTCCCTCAAAGGGGCTCACAATCTAATATCCCTACCACAGTAATATGTCTTTTGCATGGTCTAAGGTCAATTTTGGGGAGAAGCCAATTAACCTAACTGCATGTTTTTGGAATGTAGGAGGAAACCGGAGTACCCGGAGGAAACTCACACAAACACAAGGTGAACCTGCATACTCCATGCAGATACAGTCCTAACCGAGATTTGAACCTGGGACCCAGTACTGCAAAGGCTAACCACTGAGCCACCATGCTGCCTAACTCTAAATATAATTACCAGTTCAAAAGTTGTTTTTTTTTGTTTTTTAGGGCGAGTTGTTAATGTATCCAGCATGATGAGCCACATGTCTCTTGTAAAGTGCAGTCCTGAACTTCAAGCAACATTCCGCAGTGACACCATTACTGAGGATGAGTTGGTGAAACTCATGGAGACCTTTGTGGAACAGGCCAAGAAGGGAATCCACAAAGACAAAGGTTGGCCAGAATCTGCTTACGGGGTGTCCAAAATTGGAGTCACTGTATTATCCAGGATCCAAGCCCGACAGCTGAAGGAAACTCGGAAAGGAGATGGCATTGTCCTGAATGCATGCTGCCCGGGCTGGGTGAGGACTGATATGGCCGGACCCAATGCCCCCAAGTCTCCAGACCAAGGAGCCGAGACACCGACTTATCTTGCTCTTTTACCAACTGGTTCAGAATCACCGTATGGGGAACTAGTCAGTGAGAAGAAAATTGTAACTTGGTGACAATGTTGGACAATTTTAGAGTAACTTGTTCTATTAAAGTGTGATGAAACAAAATTAATTACTGCAGATTAAATTGGGAAAGCATTGGGTTCCATCAGTCAATCAAGAGAATACAAAAAGAGATTTCTTATTCACTTTTTTCTCATGATATTGCAGAATATACTCTTTTGTAAAGACCTAATAAACCTTTTTACCTGCAATAAACATAGATGTATTAAACAAATAGTATGTTCTGTCTATATATCAATGTAAGATTTATTAAAGCTTTCCAAGACTGGAGATACAACCCATTTTAATTATTTTTTTTTTAGTTTTTTTTTGTGCTTTGTTCTAACAGGACCAATTCAAGTCTCTAGAGCAGGCACAGGAAGCAAGAGTGCTGCATGTAGTGCCCAAATAAACGTCTTGCAATGCCGCTGCCTCCTCAAGAACAACAGAATGACCATTTGGGCCTGATTAACTTAAGTTCTTCAAGACTGGAGAAGATAAACTGTCATGGGGAAACCTGAGAGAAATTGCTAATCTGGAATAGATTTTCTAAAAATCATTGGTTTAGATGGAAAATATTTAAATTGTGGGCCAAATCTATTCAAAGTTTGCTGGATCACTCAGGTTCTCCCACAATAGTCTATCATTTCCAGTCTTGAAGAACTTTATTAAATCAGGTTCATTCATTTCAGGGATAACCATTTTTTGCAAGCTGTGAAATAGCCTAGAAATTCTTGCAAAAACTGCTTATCTGAATTTGCTTTTTATAGAACACCAGTTCTATCAAGGGTACAAATACAAACCTCGTAATATGTGGTGGAGTTTCTCTCCTTCTTCAATTACAAATCTTTCTGGATCTTAGAAAATCTGCAACCCATTTCCTCCTTTCCCTACCCCCTTCTTCTTTTTAATCTCTTCTCCCAATCTTTCTATCTATTCTTTTTTTATGTATTTGTTGCCCTTGTTTGCCCCACCCCAACCACGACCATCACCAATTTCCCACCTTGCTCCTGTATTACCTGTTTAATGTTATCTTTTGGGAGCTTTTTACCACCTCATTCTTTTACCCCCCATATGACAATCATTGTCTGACATCCCACTGTAATAGCCCTCATTGGGCCTGTATATTGGGGTCCTGGGTACTGAGGCCCTTTCCTTGTTTATCTAAAGCTAAACAAAACTATTTTACGAAGTATTACCTGTAATCTTATTATGAAAATTATTGGTACTGTCTATTTCTGCATGTATACAATACATGGTCATATACAACAATTTTGGTTGTTTCCCTATTACTGTTGTGAAAACACTTGCCATTATTATTATTATTATTAGCTTCAACAAATTCTTTTACTCGTAATAAAAGTAGTATATAAAAGCAGCATATTATAGTAGTCCATTTAGATTTACTCAACATTTACTCAATATTTTTAAATGTCTCCCATGAGATTTAATTAGGAAATGTGCGAATCAACAATAACTCACAATTCATATTTTCCAATTCAATCCAACATAAATATAGAGAGGCCTGTAGCCATAAGAAATTAGGTGCAGGGCCTACATGACAAGTTCTGGCAGAGGTGCGGGGGTGCACAAGGGCACACGTTCTTTTCTAACGGGGGTAGAGGAAGTATAGTCGCTGGGGAGTGGGATGTCGCTGGGTTGGCAGGCTGGAGATAGAGGGAATTCGACAAGATGAGACCTTGGTGTTAGTACTGGGGGACGTTATGCTCTATTTCTCTTAGAAGCTGTACTGAGGGTGGGGTATGCTAATAATCCCTGGTGTTAGTGCTAGGGGATGGTTTACACTATGTCTCCCTGGTGTTGGTGCAGCGGGATGGTATACTCCCTTACTCGCAGTTGTCAGTACGGTGAGATATTGAATTGTCTATTATTCTTTGGGATACGTTTGGGTAATGGTATACTCTGTTACTTCCTTGTGTCAGTGCAGTGGGAGGGTATACTCCGTTCCTCCCTATGGTCAGTGGTGCTGGATGGTAAATTCTATTACTGCCAGGTGTCAGTACGGTGGGAGGGTATTTGCTATTACTCCCCTGGATCAGTACAGTGGGATGGTATGCACTTTTTCTACCAGGTGGCAGTACTGGGGGATGGTATACAGGGTTACTCACAGGGGTCAGTGCTGTGGGATGGGTATACTTTTGTTCCCTGGTGTCAGTACAGTTAGCTGGTATTCGCTATTACTCCCTGGTGTCCTTACTGTGGAATAATATTTGCTATTACTACCTGGTGTCCGTACAGTGGGAGGATATTGGCTATTACTCCTTGGGGTTAGTAATGTGGGATGCTATACATTGTTTCTTCCAGTTGTCAGTACTGGGGGATGGAAGGCTGTATTACTCCCGATGCACCAGGTGTTGGTGCAGTGGGATGGTATATTCTGTTACTTCCTGTTGTCAGCGCTGTGAAATGGTTTGCACTATTTCTCCTGGTATATTCTATTATTCTTGGTGGCAGTACTGTGGCAAAGTATAGTCTATTGATCTTTGGTGGTTGGTTTTGGGCACAGGTATACTCTATTACTCCCTGTCAGTACAGTGGGACGGTATGCTTCGTTCCTCCCCATTGTTGGTAGTGCTGGAGGGTTTACTTTATTACATTATGGTGTCAGTGGTGTTTGGGGGTTATACTCTATTGCTCCCCAGTGTCGGTACTGCGGGATGGCTGATTAGGGCCCTCCTTCACATAAGGGGTTTGATGGTAGGCTATATTACTTGTTGGTGTGGTATGCTCTATTGCTCCCAGGTGTCAGTATTGTGGGATTAGTTTGCACTATATCTCCAGATGGCAATACTGGGGATGGTTTGCACTGTTGATCCTGAGGGTAAAGACTGGGGGGATCTACTCTATTTCTCCATGGTGTCGGTACTCACTAGAGTGGTAGGTTTTATTACTCCTTGGTTTGAATCGTGTGGTGAGTTGGGCACTGTTGCATTGGGTATGGCGAGAGGTGGACGGCGGTTCTGCTGACCAAGAGCCAAAGTGCTCGCCTGGAGTGCTCGCCTGAGGTACCTGGATTACGGTGGAGTGGACTGGTGTTGGAGCCACGCACATTTTGGGGCGTGTGAATGGCCCCTGGTGTGGCAAGGTCCTTGCCAGGGGGCTGTCGGCTGAGGGTGCCCGGGTGTGTTGAGGTCTGGTTGGATACGGTGGCCAGTACCATTTGGATGGGTGCCCGTACGGGGGCATAGTTTAACACTGCCCTGAGGGTGATGAATGCAGAGGTGGGTCATTTTGGTAGCCAGGAATGGGGGTATTGCAGTGCTACTTCATGTGTTGGCACGTTTGTGGCGGGTGAGTGGGCTAAGATTTGGGTAATGTTCCAAGTGGGACATAATTCGTGCTGTTAAGCTGGTCTTTAAGGTGGCGGCTGGAGTGATCTGGTGTTGCGGTCTGGTCGGTTACAGTGACCAGGACCACGTTGGATGGGCGCCTGCCTAATAGATCAGTTCAACACAGCTCAGAGTCTGGGGAATACTGCGGTGGGCTATTTCTGCGGACAGGAATAGAGGAAGACTAACTGGCAGGCTGGAATAGAACAGCATCGGCGAGTGTGGAGGTTGCGCTCTGGTGTAAGTTTTCACATGTGAGCACTGTGGCGGTTGGGGTCTTGGAAGGCAAGGATCCAGTGCATTGGAAAAGTGGTGGATTTTGGCAGGGGGGGGGGGATCCTCTTTGGTGGAGCCTCCCCTTTTATGGTGAACGGGTGATTATGGCTCCTGAGGCAGTGCTGGGCGGCTAGGGGCCAAGGTGGAGATGTTGGAAGAGTTAAATTCCTGGTTTGGTGCGGATTTTGCCTTCTGAGATCTGCAGCCTGGTTGTTTGGGTGTATAACTGGGAATTTTGTGTTTGATAACATTATGGATATTGTGGTACTGGTTATGTATTATTAGAAGGGGGGGATTAGGTTGTTTGTGTATTAGGTTATATTCAATGTAATATGTTGGTGTTATATAATCCTGGTTTACTAATAATAGAGTGTTATGGTATGTGAACGTATGCTTGCATATCAAAAGTGTAAATGTATTTATTTAGCTTTTATTTATTTTTGAATATTTCTTTGTTATTTACATAAATGGTTAATTTATTTATTGGTGGTTAAATAAACGGCTGCTTGCCATGCAATTAAAACCCAAGATTTGTGTTTGGGTATTTAATGGTGGGGGAGTGGTTGGTAAGCAGGTGGGGGTTGGGGGTCATGTATACGATTTGCATAAACATTTTGTGAATCCTATGCGAAAACATATAATTTGATATTATAATAAGTTTTATGAAACTGCATTGTATGGCTTCAAATCCGTCTGACATTTAATATCCTGATAATTCCTGGCTCTTTATTGTTTACCAAAGAAATGCACAAACGTATTCACTGTGAAAAGATGCGGATCAAAGGGGAAAGAGATCATGTTCCAAGATAAAACTCCAAAACAGCTTAGTCATGATGACAACTAACAAGTGTAATAGCTTCAAGCAGTCCAGGCGGGGAGGTAGAATATAAAGAAGGAGCTGACTGTGACGTGAGAAAACATCTGTATATAATATAGTCACAGCCTAACCTAGATTTCAGGCAGGGTCAAAAGGAATGAATCCCCCAAAGCACTTCCGAAATGCAACAGAAGTGACAACATGCACTGTGCATGCAGAAATAGCAAGAGGGAGGTGCTGCACAGAGTCTATATATATATATAAATATACACACACACACACAATTGTATCAGATAGAGCATTACACTTAAAGTACAGGACAAAAGAAGTGGTACTGTGCAAAGTCTCTGCATGAAGAATAAGAACAGATTTAGTGTTACAGGAGGGTCCGGCCTGACACTGTCTTTCTGCTATGAGTTTCTGTTTCGGGAAGATGAGGCTTCTCTTCTAATGTTTTGTACCTAATGGGAGCCTGACCTGCATATCCAGTTTACCCCATAACAATAGCAAGAGTTTCCTTCCTTTTTTTTTTTGTCCTCCATTTGTAATAAATATCAAGAATTGGGCTACATATTCTTAGCTAGGTGGTCCCAGACCCCAAATATTCTTCATTCTGTCTCGGTCAGAACAACTGGATTCCCAGAACAATAAGAGCAGGTGCCCATAGCACTTTGAAAATACAAAAGAAGAGAAGTGACACCATACAGTGTGCATGCAGATGTAATAACATCATACTAAGAATTACACGTGACATACAGAAGTTGTGTGCAGGGTTCATATGTACAGAATGGAAGCAGATGCTGGGAACTACAGAATACAGAACAAGACAGGCTGCTATGCAGAGTTTTCATATACATGGTTGTAACAGATAAAGAAAATTACACTCAGTGTAAAGGAACAGCGAAGTGGTACTGTGCAGAGTTCTTGCTTATAGAATAAGAAGATATACTGAGAATTACATACACCTGGCACACAGGACAAGGGATGTGCAGAGTCCATACACACAGAATAAGAGCAGATATTGATAATTACACCCAGGGGTACAGGACAAAGTGGTAGTGGTGAGTGTGGCTTCTGAGGAAGCAGCTGCAGGCCGGTCTCCTCTCCCTCTCATGTCTGGCTCTAGCCCAGGGCTGGGCTGCCCTGGTGGGGAAGTTCCCAAGGAAAGTCCCAGGCTTCTGGGCCTAAGCATGGGGCAGACTCTGATGGATTCCATATAACAGATTCTCAAGGTATTGATATGAAGGCTGTGAAATGTCTGATAAAGCTGAAGATGTTTGTCACGTGAAGAGCAGTATGAAGATGAATTGGATAAACCTGTGCAGCAGATGGGAATTGGGTCCAGAAAAGCCCAGTAATGGAGCAGTCAGCACAGCCCGGTCAGAGCAGTGTTGGGGCAGCACAGAAAGCTTTGCCCACCCCACAGGGTGTTCCGAGGGCGACTCAGAGTCAGTCCACCCCAAAGAGAGGTGATGGAGGGGCAGCTTCAGCCTAGCACAGTGCGGCCATTTCTCAGACACCAAGAAAAATTTCCTTGGAACAAAAGACAATAATGGAGAATTTGCAACAACAAGTTTTGATTCCCACCGCCCAGGTGCGCTCAGCCCGCCTGAAAGCCCAGCAAAGTAAAAGCAGGGCTGAAAGTACAAGCCAACAAATGCATCTCTGGTGAATCTATCAGCCCAGAAATCCTCAAAGCTTTTTGCAAATGCAACCAGCAGTACAAAGATCCGGTCTGAGATGGGGTCAGCAACCCACAAATCACCGCAGATCCGTTCATCGCCTGTGAGTGGGAAGGGGGCAGCCCAGCGTCCCAGGCAAAGGGACGTTGACATGACTTCCAGTCTATCTGAGGACCCAGCAACATTCAAAAACCCGGCAGAGGAGACCGGGCAGAAAGTAACAGCCTGCCAGCCTGAGCTGAGCCTAGAACAGAAGAATCCAGAACCAGATAGAAGGAACTTATGAATTAAAAGCTGCAAATCTTAATAATGAGGTTCTGTATGACAGAAAGCCGAACTCACTGGCCCTGGAACTTGCTTCTGAGCTCGGGAAGATCAGCTCAGTCCAGGAACAACTGGGACCCATAGGGGAGACTTATAAAAATAAAGATCGCTTCCAAGGACTGAGGACCCCACCAGTCTGCCATCTGTAAGGAAATCTGTTTTGGAGCAACAAATATTTTCCTATCAGCGAAAAGACCTGTCTTAGGATGGCAATGTAACCAGGGAAATTCAGCAGCAGAAGGGAGACTGTTCTATCACCACAGCCAGCAGAGGGCAGCAGTGAGAACTTTCCTTATACACCAGGTACATCTGCAGAAGTAATAAGGAGCAATTCTGCTCAGCTGGGAGCAATGGACAGCAGTGCAGCCCAGATAATGGACTCACCTGAGAATCTAGAGATCCATGGTGTGGGGAGTCAGGAGTCTCCCACTTCTGATAATGCTGAGGGTATTTGCTTGATGCTGAATGCTCATTTGCCTGATGACTAGGTACAATGCATTTTTCAGGGGTCTGAATGTACTGGCCCAGATAATCATGGCAATGAGGAGATTGTGCCAGATCTTTACAAATGATTTCTCCCCTCTAGTGAGTCACCCACAAACATCCAATGGGTCCAGTAGTGGTTCTGGCCTGGTACCCCCTCAGAACGGTTGGAGCCGCAGGGCCCCTTTAGGGTTTGCTAGCACTGTCTATCTGGGGCAGGTGTTTAAGAGGAGGAATGTGGTCAGATTTAGGAATAAAGGTCCCAAAGATGAATCCCAAGGATGCCGATGGGATCTGGACAGGGGGTTGGAGAGTTTTAGTGAAGCTGAGACAATATAATATCACCAATCACCTGCCAAATTCCTTTGGTATTGGTAGGGAGGGAGGCGTCCATTTTCTATCGTGGTCAGCCAAGGCTGTGCTATAAATGTGGCAAATCCGGTCACCTGGCAAACATTTGTACAGTAAAAAAGTGCAATCTGTGCGGTGAAATTGGCCATACAGGTTCGGATTGTGTAAATGTTAGGTGTACCTTGTGTGGTGAACATGGCCATTTCCATAGATAATGTTCTCAGGCTTATCATCATTCATGTAATGAGGAGCTGATTACTGCTACAGATGTCTTAGAGGAGGAAGCTTTAATGTCTGAGACAATCCTGAAAGGAGAGGATCCCCAGCCAGAGGTGCAGGAAACCAGAACACAGCTGGCAGGTGAACAACCTGGAGAACATTCATCCCAGGATTCACTCCCATCTGGTATTTCTGCCTCTGCTGTGCCATTTCTGTGCAGGGTGAAGTCACACAAACTAAACAGAAAAATAGAAAAAAATAAATCAACCCGCAAGCCTGAGGGGGAATGGATGGTGGTAGAGAAACCGGCAAAGAAAGTAAAAGGTGCCATAGAAGAAGGGGGGTCATTGCCTCCAACAGGTATGATGTTCTGGCGGGATCCAACACTGATCCCGCTGAGTTAGAGCTAGAAGAATTATTAAAAAGAATAGAAAGAGAATGAGAGTCAGCGTTGGATGATGATCCACCTACCAAGAAAAGATCCTTTCCAGGGCCGGAAATGGAGGAATCAGTCATGGCAACCGGCAATGGGGATTTCAATTCTGATTTGCAATGTTTTTAATTGTTCTGCTCCTCTGCACTATGATGGCGGAGTTCTCTTTGAGTATTGTTTCCAGTAATGTGAACCATATAAAAAAAAAAAAGAAGAAGGCATGCGGTTTATGAACACCTGAGATACCTGGATGCAGATGTGTTTTTCTTGCAGGAAACTCGCCTGTCCTCGGTGAAGTCTTTACGTGATGCGGAGGCTGAGTGGCAGACCGGACCCTCGTTTTGGTCCCCGGCTGCCAAGCCTTACGCAGGGGGTCACCATTCTTTTTAATACAAGGGATGTAATAATCCACAGATTGACCGAAATATCAATGGGTAGATGTCTGATGTTAGAGGTAACTATACGTGGGAGAAGACTCCGGTTCATTAATATTTATGGAGCACAAGTCATATCAGAAAAAGTCAGTCTATTCAATGATTTAAAACCCTATCTGTTCTCTTCCATTCCAGTCATCATGGAATGATGACTGGAATGGAAGAGTCAAATTATCTCCCAGACCGGGTTATATGATGTTTTCACCTATGGGGGAAGGACGCCATGTTTCACTTATTTCTCAGGTAAATGGAGGAGTAGAATTGACCTAGCCCTGGTGAGTTGTACAGAAACTGTCACAAATAGGAATGAGAAATTAGTGCCTTATTCTGATCATGTTGCCCTTTATTTTTGTTTGGGGGTTAAGCGCCCTGACATGGGTAGAGGACTCTGGAGACTGAACTCCAGCCTTTTAGAGGAGCAGCGTGTACAGGAAGAAGTAGAAAGTCTCTTGCAGAGACAGATGGAAAGGCAGGACTTCTTTATTGAAGAGATTTTCAGTGATTAGGGGAAAGAGTAAATATAAACACTACCTGAGATTACAGAAAGAGTTGGAGTCTCTTTACCCAGATGGGGTGGTGAAAAGGGCAGGGGAAAACATAACCCAGCTAAAATAAAGCAATATCAGTACAGCAGATACAACTCCTTAAAGTTTGAAAGAGATTACGGGACCCCGGGAACACCAGATCCCTTTGAGAATTGCAGGGATAGAGTGGAGAAAAAACTGATAACAGCTGTCATGGATTCCAATAGGGGTTTTACAGGACCCCCGTGCAGGAATCCTAGAAGTTGTAAAAACATACTATGCTGTCTTATTACAGAAAAAGGATTTAGATAATGAAAGGATGTCCAAGTTCTTGGCAACAACTTCAGGGCCTGACACAAATAATTTAGACGTTTCCCCCCCTCACAGCAGACATAATGGTAGAGGAGATCAAAGAGGCCATAGACAAGTTGTCCCACAGGAAGGCACTGGGTCCTGATGGCATACCTGCCGAATTTTTTAAAGAAATGTAGAGATATTTTGGCTCGTATTCTTGTGGAGTTTTATAAGAGCTGTCTAGGGAAGCGTCTGATGCCCTGGTCCATGAGATTGTCATCCTTAGTCCTACTGTCAAAGGGCAAAGAACCAACTGATATAAGGAACTGGAGGCCTATAGCCCTTTTAAATGTCGATAAGAAAGTTCTAGCTAAAATTTTGTTTTCTAGACTGGTTAGTCTTTCCTCATCACTACTGACAAGCAGTCAGTTTGGTACAGTGAAAGGACAAAACATCTCTGGAGCTGTCATGTCATTAAGGGAGATCCTTGAGAGATGTAAAGTATTTGGCTATGGTAAATATGTTGTCAGCCTCGATCAGGGTAAAGCCTTTGACAGAGTGGTCCATGACTTCCTATGGGCAGCTTGGTTGAGGTATGGCATGACAGATCTATTTGTTGATTGGTTAAAAACTTTATGCTTACTTAAAACTTAAAGCTGAGAGCTTCCCCCTTATCAATGGGTAGCAAGGCGACACTTTTATGCCCACTTTTGTACATCTTTGCTATGGATCCTTTTCTGAGATCTTTGCAGGAATGTGGATTCCAGGGGTACCAATCCCCAGTAGCCCTCCTCTGACTATGGTAGCATATGTTGATGATGTGACTGCTGTGATAACCACTCCTCATGAGGCCGCCATGTTATCTACAGCTACAAGAAATAACTCCAAAGCTTCAGGGTCACTGATCGACCTGGAGAAAAGTAAAGCTCTCTGGACCTTACAAGGTGATTCTGGCTTTGATCTGGCAGAGTCCGCAATAGCCTGAACCCAAATCAAGATCTTGGGGGTTACATTTGGTAGAGAAGATAATGCTGGATTAAACTGGGAAGAGAAATTAGAAGCTGGGAATTTAAAAGTTCAATGTTGGAAACATTTCAAGCTCACCCATAAAGAAAGGGTGGCGACGTTAAAGACCTACTTGGTCCCTGTATTTCTCTATGTGTCTGTGGTCTTCCCATTGCCTGATAGTCTATCTGCTAGGCTGTTTAGTTTGTTTTTCCAGCTTTTGTGGGGGAACAGGTAAAACCCAAAAAAAAAGGAGTGACTTATTTGCAGAGAAGAGAAGGGGGTTGGGTATGCTGAATCCAGGGCTATTTTTTGACTCCTTGTTCCTGAAAGTGAATTTTGGAGGCCTGGACACCAATGTCTGTGCCATGTGGGTAAGCAGCGTCAGAGCCTGGAAAGAACCCTTTGCAGAATGCTCGTTAAGGAAATACACTAAAGAGGGGGAGATGGACTCATTCTCACCTTCCACTATACCTGCGCTCAAGTTTGAATTCCCTGAGGAAATGGGGAATAGAGAAGTCATACCTGGAGAACAGCACAAGAAAAGAGCTCTACCATAGTATCTGCAGGTCCTTCTTCTGTTCCCTGCATGCATTCAGAGATTGGGTCACATTGACTCTGCAGGAAAGTTTCAAATATCTGAATGACCATAGATTACCTGAAAAGGTGTTTGCTGTCACCTGGTTGTCTCTGCACAGTAAAATGTTTGTTAGGGAAAATGTAAAATTTGCAGCTGATAGGAATTGTCTGTTAGGTTGTCACTAAGAAGAGTCTAAGGAGCATTTCATGGTGGATTGTCGGGGGAGTTGTCAAGACTGGCAAGGAGTGGCGGGAAGACTTAACATTCGAAGGCTGAAACATTTAGGTTACTCAGACAAGGTGTATGGGGTCCCCCAGACAATTCCCAATGTAAACCGAGAAACAATCTATATCATTATATGGAAATATTATCACTGGCATGCAAGGACCAGGGTGGCCATGTGCAATGAATTGTTTGTTCCTGGGAAGGTGATAGATTCATTATGTCTGAGCTCAGCTGTATCAAATCATTAGAGATCAGGAAAATTACAGCCAAGAAATGATAGGACATTGATGTGAATTTATTTTAGTAGTGTTTTATGTACAGAATTTTGTAAATATTGTGATATGTTATGTTGTATTATATTCTGTTTGTTTCTTCAATAAAAATATCCATACATACAGAATAGGGAAAAAAACTGATAATTAAACCCAGGGTACAGAACAAGAGAAGTGGTACTGTGCAGAGTCCATACATACAGAATAAGAACAGATACAGAGAATTATACCCAACACAGGAGACTACTTTCCGTACATTTAGCATCTGTATAGGTTTTCTAATATTAATGAATATTGGATCACACTCCAATTCAGTAAGCAACAAGAGAGCCCCTTATGGTGTGGTGTTTACTAGGTTCCACTCAATTTGGGGGATTGTAAATTTGCATCCTAAAATAAGTCTCCATACAGACATTTCTGTGGCTGTTTTTGGTCCTGCTCTACACCCAGGAGTCCCAGGACCTTTGTTGCCCTCAAAGATACGGATAGATGGATATCAGTCTCTAAAAGAAGTAGCAAAGATATACAATACATGGAAAATGGCAGTGATTTTAATGAGCAACAAAAATTCCAAGTAGGACTTTTGAATATAGAATTTTGAAAACATTTTTTTTTAATTATTGAAAGTGCACAATCATTTGAAGTCTCTCCTGGTGCTCTCCTTTTTGCACCCATAAAGAAACAGGTGCAAAATACTAAAAACAAGCATTTTTGGTTAATTTCAACTCATCTAAACAATCTCTATTTTTGATTATCCTGATCTTTATTTTACTACATTGTAAAATTGCAGGTGAAATGTAAGAAAATATTCTTGCAGATGCACCAAATGAACATTTGTATAGAGCGACCTCTGCTGGTGGCCATTGAGAATGTGCTTTGTAAATTGATATAATTCTCTTAATAAATGTATTTTTGGTACATTATGCATGAGATAATACACTGGTAATACTGAGCTGACTGTTTGAAATATAAATAAACTTAAAAGGAAGATATATTATACAATTTTAACAAAAGTATGAAAATACACATTTTAGGTTCCCATATTTTTCCATTGATAAATGTGGACACAAGCTACATAACATAGCATAGATAGTGCCTGTGGATCAATATGAGTATGGTTTTAAAAAAGGTGCATGGCTCATCGTGGGGGGGGTTGGAATGAGGCATAACAAACAAAAAACACAGATTTATTTTAATAAGAATTGCAGGTCTACTTCAAAAAGTTTTTTGTACTTTTTTCAACCTAATTTACTATGTAACTATGTTGCATGAGACTTCAAACAACAGAGACATGCTCCTAGAAAAAGGGAATGAGGACACATTATTGGAGACTGCAGACGTGCTACATGAGAATATTATGCACTGACAACACACTACAGGAGACTGTCAGAGACTATAGACATGCTACAGGAGAAAGATGTGAAATATGAACACACCAGGAGAATCTCTGGGACTAAGATCACAGTAAAAGAGGGAAAAGAAAGTAAGGCCCCAAAAGCCTGCAACAGGTGAGATAGGTGGCCCTATGACTGAGGGAGATAGTTTTGGTAATAAAAGGGGTGTGAGTGGTCTGATCAGGGCAGAGGGGTCAGGATAGGTTATTAATGAAAAACAATGGGAGGGCAAAATGGAGTTTATAAAATAGAGAAGGTAAAGGGGGAGAAGAAATGTTTTTTTTGTACTCACCATGGCTGATATGGATGCCTTGTGGGCCCAGCTGAGGGCTGCTGTTGTTTACCATGCTGGAAAAGCATTTGTCTTCAATGATTAGGAGGACAGCTGTGCCATCGGGTGGTCAAGATCTCGTTTTGGCGCGGCCTCGGAGGGTTAGGCCTCCGGAGCGCCTGAGCCTGAGGTCTTCCAGGCTCGCCGCTGCAATGGGAGCACCATAAGGGACCTTCCAGACTGCCCCACGAAACAGGCCGCTACTGGGGTAGCGGGGGTGCTGAGAGGAATCCCAGTCTTAGGTGGAGCCCAGGAGGACGCAGCCCTGGGGTCCCATCGCCCAGGGCATGTCTGGGATCGGCAGGAATTCAGGAGCAGGTGGTCTTCCAGCGGACGAGGAGTCGGGGGGTGGTGAGGTCAGAGGCCCAGCACGGTAGTGGACCAGCCGCGGTTGGCGTCTCTTCCAGGCGGAGTGAGAGACGAAGAGGGGGCGTGAGGAGCAGCTCCATGGAGGTGGAGGTGTCTGGGATCCGGGATCCGGTGTGGTCTCCCCGGGGGGGAGGGTACTGGAAAAAGGGAATACCTCAGTGAGCCTAGAAAGGATGCATCCTTTCCTAAATAGGTATCTGGACAAGAAAGCTGCCCAGGTCCTGATGGAGGGGTTTAGGGATGGTTTTCGGATTCTGTGTGCAATGCTTTTGGTGCCGCCGACTGCAAAAAATGTGTGTTCGGCTTTAGAAAACTCTAAGGTAGTGAGGTCAAAATTGTACAACGAGGTAAGTTTGAGGTGTATGGCAGGGCCATTTGTGGTACCACTGGTCAGTGGTTTAGTGGTGACTTCTTTGAGCTTGGTGCCCAAAAGTGAGCCTACTAAATTTAGGTTGATTCACCATCCTTCCTATCCCATTGGGGTCAGTGAATGCGGCTATTGACCCAGAGCTCTGCTCGGTGTCATATGCCTCGTTTGATGAAGCGGTCAGATGGGTCCAGAAGTATGGACAGGAGGCGCTGTTGGCAAAGGTGGACATAGAAGCTGCCTTCCAGCTGCTTCTGGTCCACTCGGATAGCCAGCGGTGGCTGGGTTGTACGTGGGAGGGCAGTTTCTTTGTGGATCGTTGTCTTCCCATGGGCTGTTCGGTGTCATGTGCTATATTTGAAACTTTTAGTACATTTTGAGAGTGGGTGGTGAAGGATTTGGTAGGGGTCCATCAGGATCATCTGGATGATTTCCTCTTTGTGGGTCCCCCGGGGTCACGTGCATGCAAGATCATGCCGATGGACAGGGACTTTGCACAGCATTTGGCGGCAGCAACGGCCGGGGTGCAGGGCCTGAATCATTTTGGGAGACTCACCGATAAATTGCAGGAGGACCTGGTGGTGTGGAAGACGTTTTTGGAAGAGTGTAATGGCAGGGCCTTTTGGATAGCAGGGCCAGCCAGTACCCCATATATGGACTTGTTTACAGACGCAACGGGGTCAAAAGTTTATGGTGCATATTTTCAGGGGGCATGGCGTGGCCTAAGCAATGGATGGAGTCGGGTCTGGTAACTAATTTGGTGTTGAGTTGTTCCCTATTGTTTTGTCCGTGGAGCTGTGGGGTGGTAGGTTGGCGAAAAGGAGGATTCGGTTCCATTGTGATAATTTTGGTGTCATGCAAGCACTTGCGGTGAGTGGGGTTGGGGACAGTCAGCGGAAGAGTACACCTGTTTGTTGTTATGTTTTAGGTGTCAGTTATTTGAAAGAGGGATGTTCATATCCGCTTTGAACAGAAGGATGTCTGATTTGGCTTTTTAGTTCAAATGCTGGGGGGTTCAGGATGTAACTAATGTAACTAGTGTCTGTGGACACTAGGGAACCGGTAAGGGTGTGCGTGTCGGAGTATGAGATTGTGTTGTTTAGGACAGCACTCATCCTGGCGTTTTATGGTGCATTCCGGATTGGGGAGCTGATGGGTATGTCCAAGGCGGGGGTTGGAGGGGTGCTGGTGGATGATGTTTGGTGGGCAGAGGATAGGGTTGTGGTGTATGTTAGGCAGTCTAAAACAGATCAGGCGGGTCAGGGTTTTAGGCTGCGAGGGGAGGCCCCTTGTTGATACATGATCATGGGTCTGCATTGTCCAGGTATCAATTTTTGGCAATCTTTCGGAAACGTTTGCGGGCTGAGGGTTTTGCGGAATAAAAGGAATATGCATGGCACTGATTCCGCGTTGGTGCGGCTACTGAGGTGGCTAGATGGGGGTTTGGTGAGGATGTGATCAAATAAATTGGGAGGTGGGATTCTGTGCGTTACCGAGTGTATGTTAGGCCGCATTTAGTGGAGGATTGACATTGTGTTGGAGGAGGGGGGTGTTTTATGGGGAACTTGGGACAATTTTTCTGGTATTAGGGTTTTCAATTTTATCTAGGTGCTGCTCCATGTTTAATATGGATTGTAGGACATTCATATGTTTCCTGAGGTGCTAGGCGAGTGGCAGTTCTGCCTGATGGATGGCAGCTTGGGATCTATCGTGAGGAAGGGGTGCTTTGGTGGATAGGGATCCCGGGGATGTTATGGAGCAGGGTGTTGCCGGAGATTTAAAAATTTGCTAGGTTGGATAAGCCGCCTGATGTGGTCGTTATTCACGTGGGAGGGAATGATTTGAGGGTCAGGGCAACGCGAGAACTAGTGCGGGATATTAAGTGGGATTTCCTGCGTCTACGGACAGCCTTCCCACAGAAGTCGTTTGGTCAGAGATAGTGGCAAGGACATGTTGGAGTCAGGCAAGGTCAGTGGTTCAGTTAAATAAGGCCAGAGTGAAGGTGAACAGAGGTGGGGAGGTTCATTGCTAGAAATGGAGGGATAGTGGTGAGACAAAGAGACATGGAGGCAGATTTTCCATTAAATTTGAAGGGTGAGACAAAGAGACCTGGAGGCAGATTTTCCATTAAATTTGAGGGGGAATGGGGTCCACTTGACTGCGGTGGAGATTGACTTGTGGTCAATGGGGTTGCCGGAGGGAATCGAGAGTGCCCTGCGGGTGCAAGGTCCTTAATGACAGGGGTTTTTGTGTACATCGGTAAAATTTTATGAAGTATGGAGAGCCATCTTTGGTTTGGGGTTTCCAAAATTGGTTAACTTGGGGTTAATTTGTTACATTTGGTTTGGTGATGCATGGACAATTGACAACAAATGATCCTAATGCAAGGGAAGGGGCTTGTCGCTCTGTCGCTCTCCCCCTCCCCTCTGCATAGAGCAGAACGGTGCTGTATGTACAGCACTCGCTCATGCATTGTGCAGTGCTAGTCATTGGAAAGGATCATGAAAGATCTATTATTATTGCACGTCTGTATGCGGCTTTAGGCTTGATTTATCATTGCTTTAGCTACCCCGAGTGTGAATCGGAGTTAGCGCTTTCAGCATCTCTTTTCTACCCCAAGTTACACTCCGGGTTACCGCTGGGGAGGGTAAAATGTTTTAATAAAAACAATGTGCTCATGAAACATCCTTTGTAACTTTAAAACAATCGGAATTTTTGATCCTGAGATGTAGGTGCACCTCTGGTCAGTTTCTATTAGTTCGTTTTCAATAAAATATAGTTGTAGAAATATTGGTGGTTGATCTGGCAGCGGAAGTAACGTTCCCGATTTATGGTAAATTTGCCCTTGCACCATGAATGTGGACGGAAATCCAGGCTGTTGAACAACTGATGTGATGATGTCATTTGGAAACATGAGTTGTAATTTATGATGTTATTAAGAAAATGCTTTGATTCGGAGGTATTTGCTGATGTGTAATTCCTAAGTTCTTGTCCTGGTGTTTCCAGTTGGCAGAGTTTGACTTCCTCTTTTTTGCAGCAAATACCAGGAAACTCTGATTTAAACTTCTTGGCTTGACAGTAACTACAAACCATTTCCATTTTTCTGATGGTAACACTTGCATGCTGCGAGTAGTCTTTATGTTGATCATAGTGGAATCCTTCCAATGCCAAGCTAAAATGCTGTGCAGTGTGTGATCGTCTGGCTCTTTCTCTGATTTCTTGTAGTCAGATGTCACGCTGTTGTACTGTCTCTGAAGCTCTAGATGTAGTAGCTCTTTCTCTCATTTCCTGTAGTCGGGCCTCATTCTGTTCTACTGTCTCTGAAGCTCTACATGGAGTAGCTCTCTCAAGCAGCGTTGCAAGTCTTCTATTCCTGTTCTCTGGATTTGCATGTCTTGAAACAACAGTGTTATTTCACTTTTTTTGGCTTTGATTGCACTTTTGTTTTCTCAAAGGCAATTATTACAGGCCAGAAATTTGTAAGAGTCCAAAAAAATGTAAGCAAAAGGCACACTGTCACTGAGCAATACATACATACATGCAAATATAGCTCTTATATACCACAGCGCTGTACCAAAGAGTCATATTGTCACACTGTACCAAAGAGTAATTATTTGTAATTAGGAATTACATCCATCAAACAGGGGCAAGTGAGGTGAAATAAGAGCTTGGATGTGAAGGAGAGACACTGCAAATCAGGGACACTTGGGAAAAATGGAAAAATCAGAAAAATGTTATCCTTATCCATTTTTCTACTTGGTGAATCATTACCCCTGAACAAGTATTCAGCTTGAGATATGTTAGGAGTTAGGATACCTGATTAGTATGAAGGGGGATGATTCTGGCTGGGTTGAAGTACATTTACCAGTTCTTCATGCCAGGAACCAGTACAGTCTACCTGCGGAAGCTCCATAACGAATGAATAGCGATGAGCTGTCCCACTACAAGTCAAATGTGCACACGCTGAACCAGAAATGGGATTCGAGGGCTCGAGCAACTGGCAAGATGCCAGTCACTAGATGGTGTGGGTGGTGCACATATACCCTGGTTAAGGCTTAATCTACATGGACATTTTCCCCAGTGTTTAACATGAGGCTTTAAAAGCCCATGTTTGACGTTACCATGCATTCCAATGGGCTAATCCACACCAGGATGTTTCCTTGAGGCACAATTCTTACCGGTATAGATAACGCTCCTTGCAACATTTTCAAAAATGAAATTTAATGCAGAAAAACGCGGGTAAATGCGTCTACGGGCGTTTTCCATGTTTATTATAAGTATGTGAAACATAAATGCAGTAAAAACGCTGGGGAAAATGGCAAGCTTTAAAATGCTAGTAAAAGTGCATAAAAACACATATAAACGAGGTAGGAACGTTTACATGCCTGTCTATGTAGACCCAACCTAAAAGAGCTTCAACCCCTCCATATAATATTAACTTTTGAATGGTCAAACTTCCCTTTAGTGAGGGTCACAAATGTGTATTCTTCCATTGTGATATGATACATTGTGGCTTGTCTTATATCTGTGATCTTCCAGTATTTTATGTAGTGATTGTTTCCACCAAACTGGAGAAATTCAAATTCTTAAGCTTATTTTATTAATTTATTAAATTCTTAGGCTTTTTTCTAATATTATACCTATATTTTTCATTTATTTTGTATCTCACTGCAGTAATCTCCTTCAGCTTTTTGATCTAGTTTCTGTCCATTAGCGGCACTGTCTACTACAGGCATGGGCAAACTACGGCCCCCGGGCCATATACGGCCTGTTAGGCTTTGAACTGAACTGAACTCTCTCTCTACTTCAGCGGCTCCGCTAAAGTAGATCCACGGTCCGCGGCTCTGGCCGATGCACCCCCGAGCGGGGTCAGGAGAAGGACCCCTCTGGGGGACCGCACCGGCCAGAGCTGCGGACCATGTTCCTTGTACATACCGCCCACTCTCTCATCGCAGGCTCAAATCTGCGATGGGGAGAGTGGGAAGGTTATGTCATCATGACGTCATGTTCAGTGACACCCGTCTCGGGGCTCCATCCATTTGATCCTGGCCCGGCCCCCCTGCCAAATTTTAGAACCCATTGTAACCCCTGAGCCAAAAAGTTTGCCCTGGTTTACTGTACATGTACTGTACATTCTTCATGTGTTCATCCTTCTCCTGTGTTTATATGCAGCTTTCTCTTTTTAATTTGTACTTTGCTTTGCAATATAATAGGCTTATTTCACAAAATCATATAATACATCACACTATACAACATTTTATAGAATTATAATCTTCGTATTTACATTTTAATTGTCACAGGTACAGTGTTCTCCCCAGCCCCTTTTAGCTGGGTGCACCACCCGGCACTTTTCAGTAACCACCCGGCTGTTTTTATGTGGCTACTGAAGAGTTGTGTCACAATACAAGGGATGCCACCCCCCTACAATTTCTTCCCACCCGGCTCCAAAAAATTCCTGGGTTGAGCACTGCAGGTAGTTCCCCTTAAAATACTCCAGATGGCAGCACAACATAAAAGTTTCTCTGTAGAAATGCTTTTTCTCTGATTACAACATTTGTCATTTTATTTGCATGTTTTTATGGCTAAATAGTCAAATTGTAAATATTTTGCTTCTAAAAAATATGTTTTATTTGTACAGAAACAACAAAAAAAGCACATTAAACTGTTGATTAAAAGTTTAGCAACCATTCTCGACCAATTAACCGTATTGTCTACGATGTGACCCCAATATTGTCATGGTTGATATGGGTTCAAATGACAGTATTATAATTAGTAATAAACAGGATTTATATAGTGCCAGTTATTACACAGTGCTGTACATTAAATAGGGGTTGCAAATGACAGATACAGACAGTGACACAGGAGGAGGAGAGGACCCTGCCCTGAAGAGCTTACAATCTAATAGGTGGGGGAAGACAGTAGGCAGAAGGCTTTAATTTCTTTGTTATCTATTTATAAAACAGGAAATCAGATATTACCAAAAGCATTTCCTTGTGGGAATCTTCCAGGTCCATGTGTTTAAATAGTCGTAATTTATTCCTATGAGGGAATGTTTGAGGGAATGTCTAATTTATAAATAGAGCCCTAAGGCTTGTGTTAAGGCAATTTATACATGTGGGATTCTTCTAGCTGGAAATAATCATTCATGATGATTTCCAGTGACAAGTAATTGAACGATCCCTGTAAACCCAGCACCTTTCTGTTCTACGGAGATGGAAGGGGAGAGGATGAACAACCAGCACCCCTCTGTGCTCTCCTCCATTGACATAAATATTGGTTGTTCCTGATCCGTCATTCATTAATCTGCTGTAGTGAATTGATGAAATACATCAGGCAACTCTTACATACATGTCAGATTTTTAAGATGAACATGACTGTTTGTCTCGAGTGCTGATTATCTGATGTGTGTATGTAGCCTATGTCTAAAGCCTCGTGCACATGCTAAGTAAATGTAATTGAAAAGGAACGATGATCAACTCATCCTTCTGTAATTGTTAATGAAACTTGTAACAAATGATAGGGAAAAATGAAGATTGTCAGTTAAAATAAACATTGCATTTATTTATCTGACTATCTGTTGTTATCTATCATGTATACAGTTGGTGAACGATCAGGTATTGTAGAACGCATGCATTGGTGTAAGTAAGGGAAATGACATCAGAACGATCAGGCAATTTTTGTAATTGAATACTTTTACAGCTTTAAAACAATCCCCAAACTTAATAAAGAATTTGTACATTTATTCAAGCCACACATAAAAATAGGTTAGGAATGAAATTTTATATATAAAGGAATAGTGCCAATTAACCTGGGATTAAAACCTGGGAATGCTCAGCTCACATCGGATTCAAATGAACCCCTAATGGCTTTAACAAAATATAGCTCCCTGCTATACTTTAATCTGAATTTATAAGAAAAAAAAAAAACACATTTTATTCTTTTTTTTATTTTCCCTACAAGATACCCTGACCCCATTGCAATTGTTAACAATACAATGTTCAGGGGCCTTGCAATTAACTCAATGTGATTGTTATAATGTGTACAAGCAGTGCGGCAGGTGATCAGTAATGGCTGTAACTGATGCAAGATCACTGATGGGTGAAATTATTATTCATTTATTATTATTTACCAGGATTTATATGGCGCCAACATATTATGCAGTGCTGTACAATAAAAAGGGGTTGCAAATGACAGACAGATAAAGACAGTGACACAGAGGGAGGTGAGGACCCTGCCCAGAAGAGCTTACAATCTAAGAGGTGGGGGAAGGATCACACAATAGAAGTGAGATATGGCGTGAGGGTTTAAGAGACAGAAGAAAACGGGTTGGTAAGTTTGGAAAGATGGGATTTGAGTGCTTTTTTAAATGAGCAGAAAGTAGGCGCAAGACGAGGAAAACCATTCCAGAAAGTTGGGGCAGCTCTAGATGTCTTGCAGTCATGCATGTGAGGAGGTTATGAGTAAGGAAGTCAGTAGGTAGGTAATTGGAGGAGAAATCAGGTTTATTACAGGAATGGTACCAATATGAACAAACCTGTGACAATCCAGAAAATAACAAACACCACCAAAAACAACTAACTAACAAACTTATTTGAAAAAAAGGTACAAACAAGGTCAGGATCAACCTCTTAGGACAAGAAACAGGATCACAAATAAAACTGAGGATCTAGCGAGGACTCACAACACCTTAAATATGGAGCTCCCAGCTGTTTGAATAATTCTTCATGAATGTGGCCATCTGCTGGTGGCCAGTGGAAGTTCATTGTAACCAGGTATTCAGCGCCACCAGCAGGAGAGGCAGATAACAATACCAGGGACCCAGTGAATCTGACATTGGGCCTGATTTAAAAAAGGACTCCTAGACCGGAGAGGATACACTTTCAGAGGTGAATCTGGGTGATCCAGTAAACCTGGAATGGATCTGGAGGATACAAAATATTTGCTAGCAAATGACTTTAAAGAAATCCATTCCAGGTTTGCTAGATCACCCAGCTTTACTGATGATGAAAGTGTATCCTATCCAGCCTTGGAGAGCTTTAATAAATCAGGTCTATTCACTGAAACATTCCCTAGTAGAGAATCGTCCAGGTTCATGTGGTTCAAAGGCAGTAACTGATTCTCCACTGGGGAATGTTTGTGCAACATGCTGCACAGAAAAATCTTTGAAGGGTCAAAAAAACAAATATAATGAAAAGTTCTGGAAATTTTACTTTTTCTACCCGTGTGCTCTAGTAACCCTATATAAAATATATCTGATGCAAATATGTATTCTAAAGATATTTTGCACTAAAAAGCAAAAAGATAAAAAATGATCTTGGGCCTGACACCCCCACCACCACCATATGCAAACAACCCTCCCACAAATGAGATTTATCTTTCAGAAGATTTTCACAAAATGTAATTGAAGTTCTCAGTTTCACTCATTATTATTCATTACTGAAAGTATAATGGGAAAATCTGAGCTGTAGTTGTCACTGCCAATGGAAGATTTTTTATATATTTAGCATGCACACCTGTTTTGGTGACAACTATTGGAAAGACAAATATTTCCCAACCTTCTCTCACTTCCTGTTTATTTTAATTATACTGCAAGGTTAAAAATAAGAAATGAAAAATTCTGAGTTTTTACACACTTTAAAGTCCAAAAAATCTGTAAAAAAAACTTGTCCAAAATTTGGTAAGCATAAATACCTGGATTTGTTTATCCCTGCTTGCTGAGCAGATACCACCATAGATAGAATTGATGTCTACCAAGGACCATACAATACCAAGTGAAAGGAAAAAAGAACTAAAATCATGTCTCAGTTCTTCTGATTCATTTGTATTTAATTTTAACCTTGACCTGCAATCTGACTTTATATTTAGTTATCAGCTGAAAGCTGAAATAAGGCTCAGAATAGGAGTGCCTGCTCCAGGAATGGGCAGAGAAACTTATGGGCAGTGCTGCCACCTGCAGGTAGCCCTCAGCAAAGATAGGGGCAGTGTCAGTGATGGTTCAGAACTGCAATGGTTGGGTAATCCCAGTTTTTCCATATATAGCACAGCCTAAAGTGTATGCAGACCCCACATTTTTTTGGCATCATCACTATACAGGTAGTCCCTGGGTTACATACGAGATAGGGACTGTAGGTTTGTTCTTAACTTGAATTTGTATGTAAGTCGGAACATGTACATTATTTTTATAAATGCAATTGGGACAGATGTTTGTCTCAACATTATTAAGTAGCGTGGTGTCAGTGTTACTGTATAAAATCATCACTGTGAATTAATCACAAAGCAAAAAAAATAAACCTTTATGGAGCCTAGACATTCATTAACCTCTGGAGCAAGCTGTGCTTTATTATGCAAAAAGAAACAACTGCAGCGTTTGTCTTGGTCATTAAAGAGTTACAAGATGTTGCTCAGCTGTGTTTGGCAAAATATTTCTTCTGTAAGTCATGCAAACCACCCCTTCCCCCCCATAAGGCCTGCACAGGAAGGAGTAGGGAAGCCATGTTTGTATCTAGAAGTCGTCCGTATGTTGGATGTCCTTAACTCGGAGACTACCTGTCTGTAGTTTTCTTTATCAAAGCTTTAAGTTTCACAATTTTCTTTTAGGAACCTGTTGTAACGATCCTGCCAGGGCCAGTAAGAGCACTTCCTGTTGCAGGTTGTCAGTCTGAACAATTGGTCCTATTGATATTCTGCTGAGCAATCGATAGGTCAGAAGTCTGAAAACATAACACACAGCTGTATTGTACAACTATATATATATTATTATAATTACTAATAAACAGTACTTATAGAGCGCCAACATATTACATAGCGCTGTACATTAAATAGGAGATGCAAATGACAGACGGTTACAGACAGTGACACAGGAGGAGAGGACCCTGCCCCGAAGAGCTTACAATCTAAGAGGTGGGGGAAGTAACACACAATAGGAGGGGGGAAAGTATCTATCTATCTATCCATCTATCTATTTATCTATCATCTATCCATCCATCCATCTATCTATCTATCTATCTATCTATCATTTATCTATCTATCTATCTATTATCTATCTATCTATCTATCTATCTATCTATCTATCATTTATCTATTACATAATATATATATTATGATTGCATTCAGGCTGCACCTACTCTGCATTGTGCACACTGTTATATTATAATATATATAAATATTTATTATTTAACTATAGTAAAGTGCGGTCTCTTTCTGGCGTGGAAAGGGTTAAACCAGGCAGAGTGACGTCACCATCACCAGCAGAACCTGAAGGACTACCCAGTCTAGGAGACTGTACCATCCGCTCCAAAGGGGAATTCCAGGGACCTTGCTGTGGATACACATTCATCGGCCTTCACATTTTAAAACAATACTACGGGTTTATATAAGAATAGGAGGAGACGATTATTACAGACTGCCTATTCTGATGATTCTGGAGCTGTTTACAGTGTTTTGATTGATCCGGTCTCTCCCTCTTTCTGGAAATGGTTCGGTCCCTGAGCTGGCTGTGCTGTGCTGTCAATCAGACCGGTAGTGTCCTCAGGCTGGCTGCCTGGCAGGGGGAGCGGGAGGATCCGGGACAATACAGGTGGGTGCAGTGCTGGGGCAGGTGATGGGGGCAGGAGATAGGGGCAGGAGGACACAGGTGGGGGCAGGTGATGGGGGTAGGAGAGTACCGGTGGGGCAGGTGATATTGGTGGGGGTATATAAGCTGCACCTTATTCCTCCTCTATAAATCCCTGAGTCTATGCTCAGCTCCTAATGATTGCACTAATATTGTTATCACTGGGCCCATCAGCTTTCATGTTTTTTAAATATCTGCAATGCCTTGTGATCATTTCCCTCTATTATTATTATTATTATTATTATTTGGAGCCATGTTCACCATTATAACAAATACAATGCCAGTGCCCAACAATGTTTCCCTGTCTTATCAACCCAGATTTTCCACTATGACCAATAAAAAGCCAGTGTCCATCAATCTTCCAACGTCCTGTGGACCCCAGTTCTTCACTATAATCAATACAATGTCAGTGCCCAACAATCTTTCCACATCCTGAAGACCCATGCTCACCGCTATAACAATTACAATGCCAGTGCCCAACAATGTTCCCTATCTTTTGGACCCACGTTCTGTATTGCCATGACCATTCTAGTGCTCAACAATATTCCCTTGTGCTATTCACCTAGGTCTTCCTCTAATCAATAAAATTCCAGTGCTCAGCAAATATTGTGCACACAAAATGAGTTCAAATTCCATAGCACGGAGCCAATAAAATAAAAAAAAAATCCATTATTAATAGTAAAAACATTCCAACATTATAAACTTGTATGGCACTAAAATACAGATTACGAAATCAATAGGTGAACAGCTTCTCAAAAGTTGGCAGTGCCAGCATTATAAAACAGTGCATTGGACTTATAAAGGGGTTTCTTAGTTGCCCCAGTAAAACTGGTAATGATGAGAGTAGCAGTAGCACATCTGGGTGCCCGACACACTGTACAGGTCTCTTCTCGCTTCTTCAGGGGATCGGAGGTAGGATCTCTCCAACCCCAACATCTCCCTATTAATTGGTCACATAATCGTGGCCTCAATGTCTAATAGGGAGTTGCAGGAGCGAGACAGCCTAGAGCAATTTTTTTTTATTATATGTCAAGGTTTTTTTTAAAAATCTGAATTTTTCTGTATCCTGAATATACTGGACTGTGTTATATGCTTGAAAATCTGCACCAATTCCAACAAACCCTTACATAGCAAAACATAAAAAACACTAAAAATTATTACAAGACAGTCTACCCAGAAAAACGCATCTGTCTACCCTCATGTGTGGCCGGCATTGCCTTTAGCACAACTTTTCGTTGTGTTATAATGAGAAATGATTTATTTAGAAATGTTAACATTTCCACAACATTTTTGTTACCTCTAAGGTGAAAACGTTTATATAGTGGCACGAGAATAAATGAAAAAGCAGATTTTTCTTGGCTGTATAACTTGAGCTGTATTGTAGAACCAACCTTGGCTGCAATTACGACTCTGATTGATTCACCTTGCTATGTATCGGTGGATAGCTGCTTAAAGTCATCATCGTGCCATATTCTGCCTTTTATGTATAGAATCCATGAATGTCCAAACCTTGATATTTTATGTAAGAAGACCCTGTCTTGTGTTTTTCTAGATCCTAATTCAATATTCTCCACATAATATTACATAATATACAGAAAAGCTGAGCTATGTCCCTTAGATTGGAACTACTCAGAAAGCAAGGAGTTGTCTGGCATTAAAATCTCATTTATTTAAATAAAAATATCCTTTAAAAACAATGAAGTATGACAATAGCAAACAAAAAAAAGACAAAAAAGTTATCTCAAGGATCAAAATTTCAATGATATTTGGAAAAATTGCAACGTGTTTGCAGAAGATCTGCTTCTTCATGGAACATACCACATTTAAAACGGCAATTACAAAGCCTTAGGCAAAGTTGGAACCATAATGGAGCCGAGGACAACTTGCTGAGCCAGAGATCATACAATAGGAGCCAAGTTGTTTATTCACAAAGGCAAAGACAGCTATGCACCATTAAGGGGACATCGCATATAACTCCAAATTCAGGAAGTCAGATATCCAAAGTTCTTCCCTACAACAAGCCAAGAGACAGGTAATCCTCATGTTAATCCCTCAAAACAATTCTCATGTAATACCCCCCCCCCCCAAAAAAAAAATTAACATGCCTTTAGCAGAATTTTTTTAATCTGGGTGAGAGGAAGCTGTAGGTGGGTGACGGGGGCACCCCTGTATTGTGACCCAACTCGGTGCTCAACCCAGAAGTTTATTTACGCCGGATGCAAAGAAATTTTAGGTGGGTGGCAGCCCCTGTATTGTGACCTAACTTTTAGTGGCCACCCAAAAACAGCCGGCTGGGGAGAACACAGCCAACCCCAGACTTTTTTTTTCATTTATGCTTTTGATTCCTTATTCTGTGATATTTCTTGGTGTTTTCTTTTACAAATTCTGGAGTACTTCACAAAAGCACGCATGTGTCCTCCCATTCATATAACTGCTGAAGGTACTTGTTTTCTCAAAGCTGATTTAGATGTACAGGAACATCACATGCAGATAATGTCCTTGCCAATATTTAATACCTGGGCCCAAGTTTTAGGCACAGAGCCACCGTTCCCATCCCTAACAGCAGCCTTTTCACCTGAGCTTAGTGGCTCAGTGGTTAGCACTCTGGCCTTTGCAGCGCTGGGTCCCAGGTTCTAATCTTGGCCAGGACACTATGTACATGTAGTTTGCAGGTTCTCCCCGTGTTTATGTGGGTTTTCTCCGGGTACTCCCACATCCCAAAAACATGCAGTTAGGAAATTGGCTTCCCCCCAAAATTGACCTTAGACTGTATTAAAGGCATATGACTTTGGTAGGTCACTTTGAGGGACAGCTAGTGACATGAATATGGACTTTGTGTAGCACTGCATAATATGATGGCGCTACATAAATACTGTGTAATAATAAAAAATAATAATATTATCTGCTTTTCATTATAAATATGCCCGTCCTGATGTTGGCATTCAATTTAACAGATATGTAAAGAAAGTTTTCATATGTAATTTCTTACAATGGAGGGAAAAGAAAGGGAAGCCAACATCAAAACAAACTTCAGCTCAACCACAACAAATAACTTTCATTTTCATAGTAGATGTTTTGAAATGCTGCAAAGATGAGTCACGAATCATGCCACTGAAATGAATTCCTGGCACAGTATAAATACTAATAATAGTAATAAAAATATCCATACATTGGTTGAACAAAACTCTCTCAAACGTCAGAACTGAACAGGCTGGAAGTCTTCAATGCTACCAATTGATTTCTTTGGATGGCTCTAAAATAACAATTGGTGTGTAGCATAGGTTACTAATTTTTTGCCGGACTCTTGTAATGGAGTTTTTTCCTTTCTGTAGAGATAAGTATATCCATCATGGAAAATCTCTCATTACACTGACCCAGGCACACTGTTCAGCTCACGTTTTATTTTCCACTGACTAGCAAAGGAACGTCAGTACACTGTATATTCACTGATGATTCATATTCATCTAGAATTAAAAATTTATCTCAAAATAATTTTCATGGTTACTCTTATTTTTCACCTTATGTTACTGTTAGTTGGTGGGGCACCCATTTTTAATGATAGGGCTCATGAGACAGGAGGTGCCTGATATCCATGGACCCTAAAAATTGTATGGGTGAGCACTAAGTACACTTTAAAGAACTTTAGCTGTGCAGTAACTATTTTCTTGACCTTTTAAGCATGAGGGAACTCTTAAAATACCTTTTAGGTCTTTGGGCACCCTCTGCTATAATTACTATATCCACCGATCTCAGTACATTAGTGATCAGTGGGAAGAATAGGTCTTATATTGCTGGCCATTGGGAAGAATGTCACCTAGATGGCCAACAGTATCATTGTTGTCACCTAAACTGACCTGAGAGGTACAAACTGCTCATTGTTCAAGGAAGCCCCAGCAACCTCTGGGGCAATTCTGGTTGAGAAACACTGGCTTACTTCAACAGCCCACAAGTTTCTCATTTACTTTTTTTTTTGCAGCCCTTCCTGTTTAATCTTCATTCTTTCCAGGAACTCTAGATCCTGAGAATAGTCCCGGGTTGTGAGCACTGTCCTGTAGCATCCCCATCCCTGTTGGCTTCCTCATGTAGGACAGGACAGAATTGAGGACAGATTGGCAACCAAATGCCAATCCTGAGTACTGGATAGCTCCCTGTCTTCCACTACAATAGGGAGGGCTCTCTGTATCAACAGATTTTGGGTATGTGTTGATGGCACCAATTTGAAGCACTTCTGAGGTTATTTAAAATGAATTGACAGACCAGCGGTTAGACTGAATACAGCTTCCAAATAGGCCGGTATGGGAACGCAGCACTACACTATGGGCCTGATTTAATAAACCTCTCCAAAGCTGGAGAGGATACACGTTCATCAGTGAAGCTGGGTGATCCACCAAACCTGAAATGGATCTGATATGATATTGATATGGGAATTTAAGCATATTTCGGTCATATGGTGATGTGCACTCAAGAGGGTTTGTTTTCTATTCTATACACAGTAAGGGGCAAACTTCACCAATGAAGGGTTAAATGTGGGTTAAAGCAGAACTTAACTCTTGATACTCGCTGTCCCTCGCAGGGCGCCACCATTTTCTTCTTTCTCCTCTTACAGGAGATGATTTTGGCCGTTTCGGGACGTGCAGGGGAAGCCGGGATTGTTGGGTAACCTTGCAACCAAAGCTGAAGTTGCAAATACTCTTTTTGTGATAAGTATCTGGAGCCATCAGACTTCATGGAATATTGCAGACATTACCTGTTCCTTTCTGCAGCAATGACCTGCCTGGTCATGGATGTTTAAAAGTAAAACTTTGGTTTTGCTTTAAAGGAGCCTTACTACGGATAGTACTTTTAGAATTATTGGTTAGCTTTGTAAAGGACTCTGGGCCTGATTTATTAAAGCTCTCCAAGACTGGAAAAGATAGACTATCATAGGAGAACCTTGTGATACAGAAAACCTGGAATGGATTTCATAAGTTTTTTTGCTATATTAGTTGGCAAATATTTTTAATCCCGAACCATATACATTACTGCTTTACTGGATCACTCCTCATGATATGGTTTCCTCATGATAATCTATCTTCTCCGGTCCTAGTGAGCTTTTATAAATCAGACCCACTGTCTCTTTCTTCTATTAATTTTTTTTGCAGTTATTCTTGGTTATGATGACCTCCAAGCATCCCTTTTCTATTTCCAGGCTATGACTTATTTCTAGTTTAATAATTACTGTGTTTAATATCAAACACAGCCTAAAAGCAGGAAGTGCATTGCCAATATTTACCAGGTCATTGTCTTTGTTCTGCCTCTTTAATAAATATTTTGCTCAGCTTTAATTACATTGATTCATGTCGCCTACAGTACATTAGTAGAACATCTTGGTTGGGTTGCACATAGGACTTTTATCTACAGTTAAAGTGCATCAATTTTCAAGTTTATCTGGTGTCTATATTGGTAAATCATGAGGATTCCTGTTGGCTCCCCAGGCGCTTGAAGAATGGGTTGTATTAATTTTTCAAATGGTTGGGATCTTGGCCCTTCTCTCTTTTGCTTTTTTTACTTTTGGCCAATTGAATGGATGAGCAGCTATAGAATTCCATAGCAAGGCATGATGGTGGTTGCTACAAATTATTTGGCACTTTGAGGTTAGTAAATATCTTTTTAGTAAATCACCATAAATCCCATGTGTTGAAGGACACATAACACCAACAGTTGTGCCAGTCCTTCATTGGTAGTTCATAGAATTGCTCCTCCACAAACTTTTAATAATTCACCTGCCTTTGCTTATAAAATATAGAATTTACCCATTTCATCTGGTTTTATGTTGATTACAATTAGATATTAAGGAATTTACCTATTTCATCTGGTTTTATGTTGATTACAATTAGATATTAACCAATCAACAATTATAGTCTGAGCCATTTAATGTATATACTCAAATATAAACAAATCCAAATATAAACTGAGGTACTGGAAACCTACTTTGACTCAAATATAAACCTGCCCATCACTGCTAACATTCAAGACCATAGTGAAAAGAATTGACAGTGACACAGTGCCATCTAATGGTGTGACCCAAACATAAACTTGAATATATATATATATATATATATATATAAACAAACATATGGCAGATGGGATTTTTCTCCTACTCTATGAACAAACCTTAAGATGTCAAGATGGTGGGTATTGTATTTTACAGTCATTCTGGGGTCTGTTGGTTATACTACTTGTACTCAGCTACATTTTTGTTTTAACATAAATTAGTTTACCCATATCATTTTAATTTTTGTATCCCCATATAGTTTTTAACCAGACATGAACATTAGGACCACCATATTGGCTTCTTATATATGAAGCTCCTGCTACCTGCTTTATAGAGCTACACAATCACTGTCGCCGAAACTGATATTCAGTTAGACATTTCTGTTAAAGCAATTGATCAGTAGGTAGGTCAAACTCTTTGTCTTCCCTATGTTTGTGATGAGGGGTGTGACTGGTACTCAGCTCTGCAGACTGAGAGCGATGGAGTAAGAGAACAAGAAGCATTATTTTGGGTAAGAAAGAGAAGGTAAATTAAGGCATTACCCAGCAAACTTAATTAAAAAATAAAAACATACATACTGTACATGAGATAAAAAGGTGTCAGGCTACACCTGGCATTTAATCACTGTTAGGAGCTGAATTGGTATAATGTAGGAAGTGTAATCTGGCGTTGCCGTGTTTCCATGTTATTGAAAATACAGGCAGTGTGTTATCTGTAGCCAGTATTGTGGATATCAGTTAATATAAGCAGTTAATTATTTCACAGAGACAGATAACTGTACCATTCTCTGCCAGACCCCTTATCTGTGCTTGTAATACATGGCTGATGTTGGAGTTTCTTATCTTTTATTGTAATCTGCACTATAAAGAGTCTTAACTTTGTATATCTGCAAATCTTATTATTTAGTCTGAAAGCAAGAAAAACCCACAAATGGACTAAAATGTACAATATTTCAGCTTTCCTGTCCTTAGGTGTGGTGGCTGCATGGCTCTTCAGAACAGCAGCAGAAAAATGGAATTATGGAATTCTGCCACTGTCCTGTTCTCTATAAAATACAGGGGTGTGTTTCTGTAGTCATCAAAGATCATTATAACGGAAATGAGGTAGCACTTGCAGGATGATTTATTTAGTGGTATAATTTAAGTGAAACTAAACCTGCGTTACTTACTGGTCCCCATTCCCTCACAGGATGCCACCATCTTCTTCTTTGTTCTCTTCCAGAAGACAGTCTTTGGTCATCTTGATTGGCTGACTATGGATTACATAACTCCTGCGCAGGTGCGGGAGAGTTCCTTTATTTCTGGCATGCGGAGATTGCTGGGTATGCTGGCAACCAACGCTGACATTGCGCATGCTCAGCTTTTTGCCAGAAACCCAAAGAAATCAGGCAGAGGTAAGAGAGATTATTGCAGAAGGGGGCATTGCCTGTCCTGTTCTACAATAATGACCTGCAGATTGTAGATTCCTAAAAGTGGAACTTCTGTACCCCTTTAACATACCAAAGGACCCAAATTAAATGTTTTAATTGATAAGATTTATATACTTTTTGAATTGTTATAACTATCTACTGCCACATATGCCCCAATAAGAAATTATTTTCTATTTCTGTCTCTCCGTAATCACAGGGACCATAAATAAGGGGAAATTCCCTCTTGTGGGGGGGGTATGGAAATAATGAGCGATGTGTGATCTGGTGTTTGCCATGAAACATTTCTAAAAATTTACTTTTGGTCAAAATAACAAATGTTGTAGATAATACCTCTAATAACTAATTGTATGTAAATGTACAATATATAAAAGAAGAAATGGGACTTTCAATGGTCAATACAATAATATCATCCTAAAAAGTTTGGCCATCCGATGCTAGATTATAATTCTGTAATGGGTCTAAAAGAATCTTTTGTGCCGTAAACTCAACCACCTCAATGCGTTTTTTTCCGCTTCTGAAGTCTTCAGGAGGTGTGCATATAGCAAATGTATAATGGCCACTGCAATTTATAATAGTAGAATATCCTGTTATAAATTATTGATTACTTTTACATCACATGTAAATAAAATAAAGCCACCTTGCAAACCATACTGTAACAAAAGTAAAAAGCAGTGTTCAACCCAGAAAATATTTTAAGCTGGGTGGGAAGAAGCTGTAGGTAGGTGAAAGCCCCTGTATTGTGACCCAACTCTTCAGTAAACAGCCGGGTGGTTACTGAAAAGTGCCGGGTGGTGCACCCAGCTAAAAGGTGCTGGGGAGAACACTGAGAAAAACAACAATATTGTTATTAATATAACAACAGCAATTAGCATTTTTTGGATGATTATTTATGTTACTTACTTTTAATATGAATGGAATAAACTATAAATATTTTCAGAAAATATTTAAAATATTGAAAATATTGTATTTTATCATTGAAAGTCCCATTTCCTCTTTTATTTATTGTAGATTTCCTGTCTAGGGTCAGGTTCTAGCAGCGATATTTACTGTTGTTTATTGTATGTAAAGCTTTTCAAACTGTTTTCAGTTCTTTACCATAAATGAAGAAGATAAGGAAATAATGGAGTTTCTAAAATTTAAAAAAAAAACCATTTGGCTGGCTGCAAAGTAACTATTCTTACCCATGCTAGATAATTGTCTTGCATAGAGATTCCTATCCACGGGGCCACAAATGGTGCCAGGCCATGGGCTCTGCCAAACTGGGCCACATTGGTCCTTGTGGGCTGCAGTTTTCACTCTCTTCAACAAAATGATAATGAAGAGTGATCATGATGAAAGAATGAAAGAGTGAAGATGCAGATTCAGTATTCTCCCCAGAATGTTTATTAAGCTGGGTGGAAAGAAGCTGTAGGCGGTGGCAGCCCCTGTTTTGTGACCCAACTTTTCGGTAACCACCCAAAAACAGCCAGTTGGGTACTGAAAAATGCTGGGTGGTGCGCCCGGCTAAAAGGGGCCGGGGGGAACACTGTGATCCTTCCTGTCTATGGTGCAAAAAAAAGTGGGGGGCCACTGGTCCTGTATGTACACTGTGGTTACTGAAAAATGCCAGGTGGTGCACCCAGCTAAAATGGACTGGGGAGAACGCTGTAAAGGAGGACACGGGAGTCCCCCTCGCTCATCCTCCCTTCTCTATATAGACGTACATGGCACTGTGTGTGCAGCGCTTGTTCTCCTGTCACTGGAAAGATCCAATCTGTGCTATTTAAAGTTCACAGCTTTGTATGTCTAAAAAACATGACGGCAAACAACAATACACCAACTTGGTGGCTTACTTTTTTTTCCCAATGAACCTCTATGGAGTCGCACCTCCGCAAATAATGCAATAATGCCGGCCTTACTAATCAACCAATTCCATAAAGTCTATCCGCTTCTAAAACCCCTCCTCAAAATCTGTTTTTAAAATAGCAATCATGTAAAATGTAAAAAACATGCACAAAATTGCCTCATTTTACATTAAATACTTAACTAGATATTTATAGAAAAATGTCTGTAAATGGGCAAGTATAAAACTAAATGGAAAATGTGAGATGAGCACATGAATTGTGAGAATTTCCATTGTGGACATTTACCTGCATACCATGTCAGCAAATAACGTATAACAATCTTATCAAAATCAACCATCAGGTAAAGTTTCTTGGAATTCAAAAATCCTACTAAATGTAAATAGGCAGACATGCTTTAAAATTACTTTTGATTTTATATTTCAGGAAAAAGAAATATATGCATACAAATGAGTGTGTATGTATGTATGTATGTGTGTGTATATATATATATATATATATATATACATGTAATTTGTGCAATCCAGGCTGCACGTAATCTGTATTGCGAGCATACAAATATTTAGGTGTGTATATATATATATATATATATTATCCCATGCTGCCCTTTGTCCACTGCTAAAAGGCCTGCAATAGGCACATGTCAGAACAAGAAGACAAGAAGCAATAGAAGATGCACAGATATGACGTTTTCATTGAGATTGAATGGTATTGAATGGTCAGATTTGAGTTTGTTGTTTTCCGGGGCAAGAGATGGCAGCTATAGGAACAAAATGGGCTGATGAAGGCAGTGCGACTTAAAGAGGAACTCAACTCAAAAGTCCCTTAAAACAAAAAAAATAAAGTTACCTTCAGTCCTGCAGTGCAGTTGTATGGTCCAAAGGTTTTTTCCATCAGGTCCCCCATCGTCCAACCATCCTCCGGCGCCCAAAAAAAAGGGGTGACTAAAAAAAAGACAAACAGGATTTTCACTTAACATAAAAGGGTTGTCTGCCCTTTTATGTAAAGTGAAAATTCTGAGTTTAGGTTCGCTTTAAAGGATTTGTTAGTCTTGCATAGTCCATGCTTCGAAGGGTGGAAGCTGTTTTCATGGCTCAAATGGGACCTACCCAATATTAGCCAGGTGGTTTTATTATTTGGGTTATCAGTACTGATGTAATTTTATATAGGTGACAGGTCCTCCTTATTCTGCACCCCCTGTTTTTCTTTCATGTATCCACCTCCAAGGCTTTGTACACACGTGTAGGATCCTTTCCAACAACAAAGGACTGAACGAGCCTCGTTCTGCTCTATGAAGAGGAGAATGATGGATCGGCACCCCACTGTGTTCTCTACCCTTCACTTGTATTACGATCGTTCATGGATCCACCAGGACTGATCCATGGAAGACGTTGGCCGAGCGCTGTACACACGTCAGATTCTTGTCCAGTACCTGCCCCGAGGTGAATATCGGATGGCAATCATCTGACGTGTGTACGTAGCCTAAGTATTGTTCATGCTGGACAGAAAAGATACCTTTGGTAGCTAATCACACCCCCTTTATGGAATGTTCCTTCACCAAGCATGTAACTGATCAGTGCATAGAGAATTGTGCATTAAAATATTCTCATGAATTTAGATAACAACATTGCATGCATTCCCATCATGACATTCCGCTGCACTTTTTCCTCAGCCTGTGTTTGTGGAGCTGTATGACCCAGCTGGAGGTCTTGTGTGCTGTGGATGGAAGGGAAGTCCCAGCATAGGTAAATATTTGACTCCGGTCCTCCCAGTGTTTGATCTTCCTTGTGATTGCATCTGGAGGCTGTGGAAACAAGTATGACTTTGTGAGCTATGTTTATGACCAATAACACACCTAAAGCTCCTCTGGTCTAGTATAGAAAACCAAGCAAGAGTGTAGGGATTTTGTGTATCTTGTTCTGGCAGTCCCTATTATTACATTCAGGTGCGTGATTCTATAAAAAAACTAATTTAAAAGGTTGCAATGCTAACCATTGGAAATACCTTCTTCGGCTTGGCTGTGTCCAAATGGTGGGAGCGGCTCTTTTACTTTATGTCCCAGTAATGGGGAAAAAACAAATGACCAGACTTTGAAGCATGGTGGCTTGGGAGGTCAGGTCATGTTAAGCCTTTTTTATGAATTCAATATATACATATATTGCAATTATATTTTGTTTTCTTCTGTTTTGCCCAATAATAACCATTTAGAAGCAGCTAATATTACTTTGTGCTCCGGGGTCAGAGGTAATGACATCAGTATTCTCCCCAGAAATGTTTTATTTGGGTGTGAAGAAGCTGTAGGTGGCCCCTGTTTTGTGACCCAACCTTTAGTAACCACCCAAAAATCAGCCGGGCGGCTACTGAAAAGTGTCGGGTGGTGCACCCAGCTAAACGGGGCTAGAGAGAACACTGCTTATCCCAGACTTTTTTCTTGTATGCTTTTCTGTGATAATAATTGGTATGTTCTCTTACCAATTCTATAGAACTTCACAAAAGCATGCAAGTGTCTTGCTGAAAAGTGTCGGGTGGTTAGCCCGGCTAAAAGGGGCCGGGCAGAACACTGAACCTGCTGCATGAGCTATCTACCCATTCACATGCAGAATGTTTGTAAAAACTAGGGAAGGGGACCCTTAAAAGAATTTATAGCACCATGTATTGCATCAATCCCAATTATCCAGAAGTTTAAGAATTGATTGAACTCTGCAGGTGTTGTAGAAAATCCTGGTAATTACCAATAGTTACACATTACCCTTCCATGAAGGTTACACATCTACACTATTTATAAACTGATTAGCTGGATTACTCCTAATTTGCAATGGGATTATTTCTGTATCAATTCAATCCACAAATCCCATTATAATCCTAGAGAAAGGGCTGACCAGGAAATATTCTTGTAGTTCAGACTGACAGCCTGGTGTCTGAGTAATATGCTGCTGATTATTTCTGGACTGAATCAAAGAAAGCTTTTGTATGGTGTCACTTTTTGCATCAGTGTTTTTAGTTACATCCTTACACAATGGGGAGGGTTCATGGGCAAATGCAAAAAGCAGAAGCCATCTCCTGCCCACATAGAGGGTATTTAATGGGAGAAATATGTTCTTCTTTGCAAGCTGGGTGGTGTTTGTCATGGAGCACCTTGCTTCTCAGTTAATGGGGGTAGTCTGCTTCTGGTCTTAAATTTAGCTAAACAACATAACATTAATATTATCCAGTATTTATATAGCGCTGACATATTACACAGTGCTGTACAAAGTCCATAATCATGTCAATAACTGTCCCTCAAAGGGGCTTATAATCTAATACCCCTACCATAGTCTTATGTCTTCAATACAAACTGGGGGGGGGTACCCTAACTGCATGTTTTTGGAATGTGGGAGGAAACCGGAGTACCCGAGGGAAACCCATACAAACTCCATGCAGATAGTGTCCTGGATGAGATTTGAACCTGGGACCTAGAGCTACAAAGACCTAGAGTGTTAACTTCTGAGCCACCACACTTCCCATATATGTTTGTATTAAACCTACAGATAGAAAGCACAGCAGTTACCAACGTTGGCTGGCATTTCCTCATTGAAAGTTTGGACCTTGTTGCAGTGTTCTCCCTAGCCCCTTTTAGCAGGGCGCACTACCCAGCACTTTTCTGTAGTCACCAAGCTTTTTTTAGATGGTTACTGAAAAGTTGGCTCACAAAACAGGATCTGCCACCCACCTACAGCTTCTTCCCACCCACCTTAAATAAAATTCTGGGGAAAATACAGTTGGTGTCTTAGGTCTAGTTGGTGGTCTACAGTACTACTCACTGTAGTAAGACTACAGTGAGTAAGTACAGCTTCAGCTATTGAGTTCTGTAAGTTCTTTGTATCACTTGGCTATTTTTGTTATACCCTTAGACCAACATACCTTCTTTTTTGTTTGCAGGGCATCCTCTGGCAAGGATGAAAGATGGACCCAGAAGAGCAGGAACTGCTGGGGGATTACAGATATAGGAATTACTCCTCGGTCATTGAAAAGGCTTTGAGAAACTTTGAATCTTCTACAGAATGGGCCGATCTGATCTCATCACTTGGAAAACTCAATAAGGTACAGCAAAGACCAGCTTATTTTTTTACAGGAGGGAGAAAGGATAACATCATCAACCTGCATGCTTGCTGCTCCTTTACAATCCAGTCACGGGGTGAAGGAGGAAAAGTGACCGGGCTGGTTTGCCTAAATGTAGTATAGATGAATCCGGTCACTATAATGCTGTGTGTTTTAGGACTGGCTGAGCAACAATCCTGTGTATTTAGATGTTTGCTTTAAGTGATCAGTGGTAAGATAGTATTGATTTCACTACTTACTTTAAAAGGCCAGTCCATTTTGCTAATACAGTTTTCGGCCAGGAATACATTAAAGCAAAATTATAGTACCACAAAGGAAATGTGTGATCAGACAAGATTTTTTATTGCAGGCAATGTCCTTTCTGCAATAAATCATACTTACCTGCCTGTCTGACTGCTGTCTCTCTCCTTCTCTCCGGCTTGCTAATACTTGGATCATTCCTGTTATCTGTGATCAACTAAATAAGATTTCCCTTTAACATCCTCAAGCCTGAGTCCCCCTATTTAATTTTACAATTCACGTGAACATCTATTCTGCCAATGAGAACTCACCTACTATTACACTTCCAGTAATCATGTCTTGCACACCCCCTGAGGAAGCCAAAAGGTGAAACGCGTCGGGTTAAAAGACATTTCACAGTAAACAAAGAAGTAGTTGTACGCTGTATAGTTCAGCAGTCCAAATCCTATGGTGCTGTAATGGCTTCTGCACAAAGTAGATGAATCTTTGTACATTATGACTTTGCGGGATATTTAAAATACACCGATATATTTTAGCCTACAGAACTCCTTCTTTCTGCCTTTTATTTAATATTGGATACCCGCCTGTTTGCTATCTTTTTTTAAAATGAAGCTGGGGTATGCCAGCTATCCTTGCGTACACCGGGGCTGCCAAAACTGAATAAACCTCTTCCTGGCCTGTTCAATGAAGATAGCCGAAGATCGGATACCTGGAAGAGGAGCAGAAGAGGATGGAGGTGCCTGTGATAGAACGAGGATTGGTGAGTTTATTTAAAATTTGCAATCTGACAGGTAAGGGTATTTTATTGCAGAAGGGACATCCCTTGTCCCTTCTGCAATTAAGAACGTGCCTGGTTGCAAGATTGTAAGCTCTACTGTCTGTATCTGTCTGTCATTTGCAATCCCTATTTAATATACAGCACTGTGTAATATGTTGGCACTATATAAATCCTGTTTATTTAATAATAATTTTAAGTGAATGTTTAGGTCTGCTTTCAGAAAAATAACAATTGCAGTGGCTTCCACTTGTTACCTGAAAGAAGAACACATCCTTCTAGTACTGATCTATATCCTGTTCGTGTGCTGCAACTTCCTGGTTTGGACTGTTTGTGTTTCCATGCGTGAAGTCATCTCACCTCCCCTGTTATCACCTATTCTTTGTCATGTTGTCAGACTGTACAACATCCTAATTTTAGGGCAGGACAAGGTGTAGATTTACACCTGACTAGTCACATTGTTTTATTACATAACCTATAGACTAAAGTTTTACAACATGCATAAGAGTTATAGTTATGGGAAACCTCATCAACTGATTATTCTTTGTGATTTTACCTTCGTTCAGTAAGAGAAGTGAAGTATCCCTAGCAAAGAATCTAGGCCAGGACACTTATCTGCATGGAGTTTGCAGGTTCTCCCTGTTGTTTTCGTGGGTTTCCTCTGGGTACTCCGGTTTCCTCCCACATTCCAAAAACATTGTTACCATAGGTTAGTTGGCTTTCCCCCAAAACTTCTCTTAGACTGTATTAAAAACATATGACTGAGTAACTGTCCCTCAAAGGGGCTTATAATCTAATACCCCTACCATAGTCATATGTCTTCAATACAGACTGGGGGGGGGGTACCCTAACTGCATGCTTTTGGAATGTGGGAGGAAACTGGAGTACCCGAGGGAAACCCATACAAACTCCATGCAGATAGCGTCCTGGCCGGGAATTGAACCTGGGACCTAGAGCTACAAAGACCTAGAGTGCTAACTTCTGAGCCACCACACTTCCCATATATGTTTGTATTAAACCTACAGAAAGCACAGCAGTTACCAGCGTTGGCTGGCATTTCCTCATTGAAAGTTTGGACCTTGTTGCACTGTTCTCCCTAGCCCCTAGGGGGGCTAAGAAGCTTTCCCCCAAAGGGGCTAGGGAAGCTTTCCCCCAAAACTTCTCTTAGACTGTATTAAAAACATATGACTGAGGTAGGGACATTAGAGTGTGAGCCCCTTTGAGGGATAGCTAGTGACATGACTATGGACTTTGTACAGCGCTGGGTAATATGTTGGCGCTATATAAATACTGTGTAGTAATAATAAATAATATTATCTGCTATTCATTATAAATATGCCCTTCCTGGTGTTGGCATTCAATTTAACAGATATGTAAAGAAAGTTTTAATATGTAATTTCTTACAATGGAGGGAAAAGAAAGGGAAGCCAACATATAACCAAAACAAACTTCAGCTTAACCACAACAAATAACTTTCATTTTCATAGTAGATGTTTTGAAATGCGGCAAAGATGAGTCACAAATCATGCCACTGAAATGAAATCCTGCCATCGAGTCTAGTTCGAGTCAGTTTACTTTTTGGCAGTTTCAAGGTCAGCATTGGTAAATAAATTCCATATATTTTAGAGTTTATTTAACTCTCTTAATATAGCCAATCAGTTGTCTGTGCACACCCTATGGTAATACCATTAGAAGTTCGTATTCTGTGCCCACGCCTGTATGGCATAGCTATTACATACTGGGTGAGGGAAAGGGATTCATCATCTTTTATTTCTTTGCCATGCGCTTGACTTTTGGGGAATGGGAACAACATAAAGTGTTTCCCACATTGCACTGTAAATGCATTCAAAAATCAAAACTAAAACTTCCACACATTCCAGCCTACATATAGTGGCTGCATCTATTTTCTTCTTTTTTCATGCTTTCTTTATTTTATTTTCACTCTCAAGTATTACAATTCTTACATCATTAACTGTACTGTATTCACACATCACGCGTCGAATTTCTGTTCCTGCAAACAATCTTTTGTGAACATTGCCTATGTACATTGTACATTGTGAACATTGCCTGGCACTATACATATGGCGTTGGACCTCTCGGTATACCAGCTATCTGGAACCCCCCCCCCCCCTCCTCCTTACACCAATGATATTTGGTTATTTTCTAAACCCTACCTTCATTCTGATAAGTTGCGTCAGGCTGCTTACATTGGACCCACCATTCCATTGAAATGCCTACACCACGTGGAACTAACATCTGACCCAATCCAACTACCAGGCATTCATAGTTACTATATCCTTATATATCTATAAGTTGCTTGATCAAATTACCTACATCCCCGAAGAAGCAAATATTGCGAAACGCATCGTGATACTAGGATTTGTTTGATCCTATGGGCATAATTTATTAAAGCTCTCCAAGGCTGGAGTGGATACACTTTCATCAGTGAAGCTGGGTGATCCAGCAAACTTAAAATGGATTTCTTTAAAATCATTTGCTGTTTGCTAGCAAATTTTTTAAATCCTGGACCACAAATATTCCGGGTTTGCTGGATGACCCATACAGCGCCAACATATTACGCAGCGCTGTACATTGCTTAATACGGGTTGCAAATGACAGACAGATCTGTTCTTTGAATTTTGTATTTTTACAAGAGTTGGTTATATACATATTATATATACACTAGGTGATTTCACTTTCTAGTACATAATAATGAATCTTCTCACCTTCACCTCCCTTTATAGAAGGCTGCTTGTCATACTCCAAAAGCTGTTGATCACTCTCTGATCTTGCTCCCAGGGCCTGCCGCCATTTGGCTCTATCCCTCTCTCGAAAGGCTCCTCCAGGCAACAAAATATAATATGTTAGCATAGCATTTACATAGTCTACATAGTTTAAAGCTAAAGTAAAATCTGCTTCCGGGTTCCTCCTTTCACCCCTCACTGACATGCTATTGAGATTTGTGACTTACATATTTTATACCTACTGATATTTAGTATTATTATTATTATTATTATTATTATTATTATTACTACACAGTATTTATATAGCACTGACATACTACGCAGCGATGTACATAATCATGTCACTAGCTCTCCCTCAAAGGAACTCACAATCTAATGTCCTTACCATAGTCATATGTCTATAATACAGTTTAAGGTCAGTGTTGGGGGGGGAATCAATTAACCTAAGTGCATGTTTTTGTGGGAGGAAACCGGAGTACCCGAAGGAAACCCACACAGACACAGGGAGAACCTGCAAACTCCATGCAGATAGTGTCCTGGCCTGGATATGATATGATCACTGAATCTTTGTGTTTCTGTTTGCAATGCAGGCAGATAATAATTAGTGGAAAAGGTAAGGATGCTATTGTGCATATCTTTCTAAAAAACATGACCCAGTACTCCTGTTTAGAGCCCTCAGGCCTGATACAAGCAGCATATTAGTTGGGAGAAGTAATGCCAATATCAAAAAGCCTTCATAGGCAGAAGTGGGGGTTCCTACCGAACGTGTATTTGCATACTGACCACAATAGCTAAAGCCCAAGTGTGTGTGCCTCAGCTTTCGCAATTGAGTCGAAAAAAGTAAAGAGGTAGTCTGGATGGGGATGAAACATTTAACTACTGGAGTAAATGAGATGAGTCCTATCAGACTTTCTTCAGCTTCCAATGCACATTATGAGAAGTTCACAGTGTGCAGTGAAATGAGAGTAAGCAATTATATTACAGGAGAGGATCTGTACATTTATATAGTGCTAAAAGGAAGTCTGGAAGTCAGACAGTACAAGGACAGGTGAGTGTATTTAAAATTTGCAATCTCACAGGTAGGGGTATTTTATTGCAGAAGGGACATCACTTGTCCCTTCTGCAATTAAGGGACCTGCCTGTTTGCAAGATTGTAAACTCTTCAGGCAGGGTCCTTGCCTCCTCCTGTGTCATTGTCTGTATCTGTTTCTTATTTGCAACCCCAATTTAGTGTACAGCGCTGTGTAATATGTTGGTGCTTTATAAATACTTTTTAATAATAAAAATAATAATGTGCATCCTTGCATACATAACCTGCACTGTGATTTCTGGGGGCAGTCCCTGGGTTGGTAGATTTGTCCCTGGGAATTTGCATTAGGTTATATTCACAGCTATCATCAGTCATCGAATTAAAAATTTAGTAATCTGCAATATTGATTTGGATTTCTCTCCTATTTCTTTGTGTTTACAGTTGGGGTTGGCAGTGTTCCTGTCTAGCAATCTGATGGGTGTGTCTGGCAGTGTAAACACTCTTCAGCAGGATGTGGAAGGCTATTGTCCTGATTAACATGCTCTAGCAGCTTTAGCAATGAAATTTAAAGGGATATCCCCCTTCAACAGACAAGCCTTTTCACGCCCTCATATGGTGAATGTGGCTTTATGCCAGCCAAATACAAATCAACTGTAGTTTAGTAGTTTTCTGATCCGACTTGTTTGATATAAATGTCAATCATTACTACTGCAAGTATTGATTATTGATTTGGAAATGGAATACAAATTGATCGTTTTAATTTGGATTGATCTTTCATTAAAGTAAAGCGCAGTGCTCCAAATTTCGTTCAAGGGGTCTTTAAAACCATCAAAAATCAAATACTTCTGCAAAATGTTCCAACCTTGACCCAGCAAGCCGTGTTCCCCCCAGGCCCTTTTAGTCGGACGCACCACCCAGCACTTTTCAGTGACCACCTGGCTGTTTTTGGGTGCTAACTGAAAGGTTGCCACCACTCGCCTGCAGCTTCTTCTTACCCAGCTTTCTGGAGGCAATATTGCACTCGTCTATACAATTTTTTTAGTTTGAGCTAAACTCCGTAGACAACAAGAATACAGAGGGGTAGAAGTCTAAAGCGCCTCCTGTTGTGAGAATACAAGATAAGAAATGCAGGATTTCATTATTGCCTGGCTGTAAAATATTTTTCATTTTTCCAGTGTTGTATACCAGTTCTAGAAGATGAAAGTTTTGTAAGTAAAAAGGTTATAGGTCATAGGTTCAGCTGCAAACTGCACGTCTCGTTCACCACGTGTTACTAAGGCTGTACTTCCCCAAAATGGATTGAGTTGGTGGAATTGTTTCCGGAACTTCCCTTTAGACTTTTGTTTTCAGAAATCAAGTTTGAGTTCTTGAAAATCATTTGGGGACTTTGTGATGTTGGTGTGCAGAGGAAACCTGAGGCTGTTCAATAATTCAGTTTTCTCTAGTTTTAATATTTTTTATCTGTAGGCAATAAGGCTGCGTACACATGTGCAATAATTGTCATTGGAAAGGGTTTTTCACAATCCTTTTCAACGGCAAAAGACTGCACGATGCATGAACTAGCGTTGTACATACAGCACCGTTCCTCTCTATGTAGAGGGTGGGGGGGAGAACAACGTAGCGGCTCTCCTTTCATTTTTTTTTTTTTTAATCGCTCGTCACATGTGCATCAGCCAGAACGGATGATGGAATGATGGACAACGAGCGCTGTACACACCTCATTCTCATCCGATATCAGCCCTGAGGCAATTACTAGATGAGAATCATCCGACGTGTCTATGTAGCCTCAGTCCTCTTCCTCATGTGTGAAAGTAGTAGGTCTTCTCCTGCTTTGGTACTACAGAGACCTGCCCTTCCTTTTGTGCTAATCCCCATCCCTCCCTATAATGCCATAGTAGATGTAGAATAAATCTCCTCAATATCATACATTGGAAGACAATGAACTGCCCTTCCATGCTCGTAGAGCATACCAGATCCAAGCAGTGTTTTGGCCTGGACTCAACAATTTGCTTTACAGATTCCAATGTCAAGGTCATGTACATTAGCATACATTCTTATGATAACTAAGAAATAGTCACTCCAATTTGACTGTTACCTGGAGATAGGGTTTTTAGTAACCCCAAATCATATATTTTTAGGATAAAATATCTGTGTTTTTGCCACATATGAGTTCTGGTTTATTTGCTCTCCAAGACTATAGAAGATAAATTGGGAGAACCAGTGTAATCCAGCAAATCTGTAATGGATCTATTCCAGGATTTGAAAACATTTGCAAGTGATTTTTAAGAAAGGAATTTTCAGTTTTCTGGATTACTCAGGTTCTCCTATCATAGTCTATCTTCTCCAATGCTGGAGAACATATAGATCAGGCCTCATGTGGCCAAAAAAAAAATTTTTTTTTTGTCCTAAAAATAAGTGATTTGGGGGGTTCTGAGAACTCTTTCTCCAAGTAAAAGTGGAGTGACAATTTAATGGTTATCATAAGAATGTATGTTAACGATCATGACCTTGATTTCGGAATCTTTTCCAGTCCTGGAGAACTTTAATAAATCGGGTCCATGGTGAGCAGGTGATGTTCTACTTCGTTGATCTGGATTTTGTGATGGTGATATCCATCCATTTATTATTGTAGCACCTTCTTTAAAGGATTTTTAAAGCTGTAAGGATAAAAGTAATTTTATTTTCAAATCACATTCTTGGGAACCTAAAATAGACCATCCTTCTGAGCAGAAAGTCTCATTGGAATAGGTGTGGAGAGATGCCCGGAAGGCAATGCCACAGCACATGTTTGGTTTGGGTGGCAATGTGAACACATGGTGGACTACCGGAGTATATTGATCTATTTAGCTCAGTGTAGGTTTATGTCCAGCCTTTTGGGGGCGCTACAAGGTCCTAGTTTTGATGCCCTTGTTAGCAATGTCTAATGGACATACAGAGTATTCTCTAGGATGAAAGAAAAGTTAGGTTGTTGTCCATAGTAATCATTAAGAACCTAGCTGCCATTAGCCAACCTGCAATAGAAAGTTGACAAATGAAATCTAATATCGGGCAGCATGGTGGCTCGGTGGTTAGCACTCTAGCCTTGGCAGCGCTGAGTCCCAGATTGAATCCAGGCCAGGACACTATCTGCATGGAGTTTGCAGGTTCTCCCCATGTTTGTGTGGGTTTCCTCTGAGTACTCCGGCTTTTTCCCACATTCCTAAATTGGCCTTAGACTGTATTAATGACATATGACTATGGTAGGGACATTAGATTGTGAGCTCCTTTGAAGGGCAGCTAGTGACATGACTTTGGACTTTGTACAGCGATGCGTAATATGTCGGTGCTAAAAAAATACTGTTTAATAATAGTAATATCGGTGGTTGCTGTGAACAGAAGACCCTTTGTCCTGCATTCCCGAGTATTGGATTTATGATCTCTATAATTACAAAGAAAAAAAAATATGAAGCCTTCCATGATGTGTCACACTGTCATGTAACCAGACTGAAGTGTGATCAGGCACTTTATGTAAGCTGAGTGGGTTCTGAACACAACCCTTGTCTGATAATAGAATTTTATTGGCGTATTTCCTCTTCAGACGGAACTACAGAGCCTGGAGTGTTTGATCAATGTATTACAGAACCAGGCAGGATAACCAGTCTGCACATAGTGGTGTGCCAAAAGGAGAAAAGAGGAAAAAGTTCTCCAATAGAAAGTATAAAATGTTATCACCAAAAACAAATAGTTTACTCCTTGCAACATGCCAGTGTCTCTTATAGTCCCACAGCAGTATTATTAAAATTAATATTATTAATAATAATAGTAATAATAACTAATATTGGATATTTAGAATTTGACCAGACTGCCCTTAAAGAGGAACTAAACTAAAAAATGCCTAAAACAAAAAAAAAATCCACTTACCTTCAATCCCTCAGTACAGTCGATCGGTCCAGAGGTGTCTTCCATCAGGTCCCACGTTGTCCTGGCATCCGTCTCTGCGCCAGGCGCCGCCATCTTTGCTTCTTCCTGGTCCTTCTTCCTACATCACCCGACCCAGACGCGAGATCAGGTGACGTAGGTTGAAGAAAAAACTTGCCGATCTCACTGCACGTGTGTGAGATCGGCAAATGTTTTTCTTCTCACGAAAAGGCTCCTTTTGCATCTCGGGCATGTGCAGAAGGAGCACCCAAGAGCCTCCCGGGATAGGTATCCCAGCAGGCTTTGCACTCTCATTCATTTTCAACCGCCTAGGCGATCGAAAATTAGGGGCCAGTGCTGTACCCTTTTTTTTTTTTTTTTTTTTTAAAGCGTGTTGCACTTAAGGAACAAACAAACAGAATCTTTACCTTTCATGAAAGGGTTGACTACCCTATTATGTAAAGTGAAATTTCTGAGTTTAGGTACGCTTTAAGTTTGTCAGATTGATTATCACACTTCTCTGTGTCATTTGGAGGCACCATGAGAAGTGCAGGAATTTTAATTGACCGCGGCTTGTATAGAATTCTCAGCTTATTGCAAAGTGGTCTTTGTTTAGACTCTGGAACAGATATGTTGATCCAAGCAAGGGGTGACGGGAGATTTCTCTTAATTTTTCACTCTTGGGGTAGGTATATGGTGATGGGATACAATTTTTTTTTAGTTGAAATACCATAAATGGTAAAATTGACTGCCCCATCCCTGAGCCCTGTGGCTTACATCTTCGGAGATGTTTTCAGGCCACTTGCTTGATTTGCAGGGTCCTTTTTCTTCTCTCCTTAGCGGTCCTCAGTATTGCAGAGGTCAGACCTTACTGTAACCCTTAAGCCTAGTACATGGTAATGGGGGTATATTAATTTATGACCAGTTTGCTTAAGACTTTAAAAAAAATCAAAACTAAAGTAGCCAAATTGTAATATTATTGAGATTAAGTAAATACAAAAGTGAACAGAAGTAAAGTGATAGGCAGAATATCTATTTCAAGGGTCAAATGTGCTTGTACACTGCACTGCAGCTATTGCCTCTCATAATCTGGTGGGAGAATCAATCAAATGTACCCATATGACACCTAAAGTGGAAAGCATAATAGTATAATAATGTCAGACTATATTTCACAGCATTCCTGCATTACAGCAGAAACCACAAGGCTAAAGGAAGAGGTGGGATTTGTAGTCACAGGTAGGTGTGGAGCAGTTTTAGGATATTTTAACAAGAATTTAAATCGCCATGAAGTTCTGTCTTTGTATTGAAGCATAGATACACAATCTGTGTTTATGTAAAGAATATGTATTTTCCTTAAAAATTTGACTTTTTTATTTTTGGGTTTAGTTGGGCTTTCGTGAAGACTTAAGTGGTATTTATGCTTAGATTACCTTTGTGTTAAGGTTCAATGGGTAATTGGGCTGTGGTATAAAGCTAGACAATTATGGAACCATCTCCCACACATTCCAAGATGTTAAGATAAACCTGGTTGTCATGCTAATCCCCTGGCTTCAGTTTCTATCTATTAGGATTCTTCAAACTGGGAGCTTGGGTTATGCAGTCACAGCTATGGTCTAAAAGCATAATGTAGCTGCAGTAATTAATTTTAAGGTGCACTAACCTAACCTAAACTAGACTTTCCACTCCTCTAATGGCCTACTAATAACTTCTTCATTCATAACCTCTTCCAACCTCGGCTCTGTGACTTCTCTCGGGCTGTCCCCACATTCTGGAATTCTTTACCTTTTCCCGTTGAGCTTGCTCCATTTAAGCACACCTTCAAAACTCAACTCTTCCAACCATCCTAATTTTTCATAACCTTTAATAATTAGCAGCAATTGCATCTCCCCTACCTATTGTGTACTATATTACCCTATCTCTAAGATTGTAAGCTCCATTGGGCAGAGTCCTCTTGGTGTGTCATTGTTTCTACCATTTATGTATACCGGTTTGTTATCTGCAGCCTCTGCTATATTGTAATATGTTCACACTGTATCAGTAATAACATTTTTAATTGAAAAAAATAATACTATAAACATATAAATTAGTCTAGATTTAGAATGGACCATTATGCATTTTTACCACTACCACCTGTCATTTTTTTTTTTCAGGCTTTGCAGAGTAATTTGAAATACTGCTTACTACCAAGGCGTCTGATTATTAGCAAGAGGTTGGCCCAATGCCTGCACCCAGCTCTGCCCAGTGGGGTCCATTTGAAAGCCCTGGAGACCTACGAAATTATCTTCAAGATTATTGGCACAAAATGGCTGTCCAGGGACCTTTTCCTTTACAGGTATAACATGTTAGATGATAGCCTGCTTTGCAGATCTTTTGTTTCAATCATTTTATTAAAGTTTTCATTTTTAACATACAGTCAAAAAGAGGGATACGAACACAGTACATGTATACAAGTAGGGAGAGGAAGGGTAAAATAAGGTATGGGAAGCATAAGACATAAGCTAACGGTGCTTTGCAGATCTTTTAAATATGATTTAAGTCAATTTCTGTTCTGTTTTTTTTTTGGCAATCTCTTTCCAGCTAGGGAGAGTTTTCTTTATTTCCTGTAGCCCCAAATAAAGAGAAATCTCCTTGGGACAGTTGTCACCAGGACAAGCGTGTATCTGTTCCAAGTTTTGACTTCCATTTTTGTTCT